>NC_026000.2:101943792-102048120 GCF_000442705.2 Elaeis guineensis
AAGACTCAATTGGGTCAAACCTGAGTCAAATCAGGTCAAAATTGGTCAAAAATCAACTGATTTGGTGATCTGTTAGCCGCCTGGTCCACAGCAACAGGCGCCTGGACCATGGACCCATCGGCGCACCATAAACCAGCCAATCAGCGAGTCTCGGCTCACCGCAACGCATCGCGAGCCCGATCCACGCGCGCGGTCCAGGGCTCATGAGGAGAGAGAAGAAGGTCCGAAGGGCAACCTGGTAACTTCACATCACCCGATGGTCCGATCTTCTCTGATCAAGATCCAACGCTCCACATTTTTGCGCCATCGGAGGGCCACCATCACAGCCGGTCAAGATCCAACCGTAATCAAGGCAATTGCAAGAATCAAATAAACACTAGGACAACATGGGATCCTTCTGCAGCGTGATCCAACAGACAAAATCTTCCAGCACCTTGATCGGACGGTCCACGATGCATCCGACCTAATCCCATCTCTGCAGCGTGATCCAATGACAGTGCTTCACCCAAATCATGATCCGACGGCCCAGAATCACTTTCGGCTTGATTTATTAGATGAATTGGGTCCTTTAGATGAAGATCGGACGGCTGAAACAATTTTTAGGGTTTCTTGATGGATTTAAGTGCTTTTTGAGTGAGATTTGAGCCCCTAAACCCCCCTAACAGCCCTCTAAAATCTTTTAGTCCCACATCTAAAGTTTTGAAAACCTTATAAACCCCAAAGGCCTATAAAAAGCCCCCAAAGGCCCTTGTTTTAATGATTCTTTCCTTCCGATCAAGCTTGTAACCCTAGATAGTGGGGTTTTTAGCTTTCTTCTCAAGCCTCGAGCTTTGAGATTTTTGTAATAAATTTTTTTTTATATAAAATCTTATTTTTATGTAATTTTATCTCTTTACATTATGCAATTTATTTTTCTTGCAATTAGGATAGTTTAATTTATGCAATTTAATTTTATGCAATTAGGTTAGTTTAAATTATGCAGTTTAAATTTATGCAATTAGGATAGTTTAATTTATGAAATTAGGATAGTTTATTTTTTTGCATTTAAATTTTGCAAGTAGATTTAGATCATGTCTAGCTAAGCATCCCTTCTAGGGTTTGCGATGAAGCTAAATCATGAGTAGGGGTTTTACATAGGGTTCTTTCTTTTTCTTAGGGTTTTTTTTTCTTCCTCTTTTGCCAAGAATTTTTTATGAACTACAGTTGGGTCAGAGTCCCTTCATAGTTCATGCTTGATTCAGTGCATAGGAGAAGAAAACCCTAAGGGATCCTAGTTACTACTCCCTTGTAAAGAATCTTGATGGGTTATCGTTGGGCCTTAGTCCCTTCATAATCTATGCATGGGAAAGACAAGAGGAGTAGTCGTTAGGATCAATAAGAAAAATTCTAGGTAGAATTTCCTAATCTAGATCTAGTGGATTCAAAAACCCTAGATCCTTAGTCTTATTGTCTTTAGCAAACAACTTTCGATTTTTGATTTTCGTTAAAGCTCGCTTGAGCATAGATTTGAAAATCATTTTTAAACCAAGTCTCTGTGGGATCGACCCATATTTGCTGGTCGTGCTACTCTTCACACTGTGCGCTTGCGGTTTTATTTACAAATTTTAAGATTTGCACATCAATTGTCTTAATAGTTTATTCCTCAGTATCTCTAAAATTATCTTGACTGTTAATCATTCATTGATTAGGATGCCTAATTAACTCTTAATCAAAATAAAATTCAGATACACAAAACTAATTATTTCTGGCCATACTCGAGGATTTGATTAATTTTCTTCCCCCCCAACTTAATCTACATTGTCTTAAATGGAGTAGGAAAGCAAAGAAAATAAAAGGAGAGAGTGCACTTGGGATAATTTTGCTTCGAAAGTTGAAGATAGCTTCATTGATTAATAGGCTCTTATTCTAAATTCCTGTAGCTGCAGTAAAGTAAAAAAAATATGAAATTATTGTGTTGCTTCCCAACAAGTGCTAAGTTTTACATCTTCAGCCAGACGTCAAGTTTATTGACAGACTCTTCCATACAGAGCGATCCTTTATTCTTTAAAAAAAATGAAGATCGGTTAAAACAAAATAAAAGAAATTTGGGTTGCCTCCCAAAAAGTGCTAAGTTTAACATCTTCAGCCAGATGCTAAAAGAGTGTCTATCCTATTCCTGCTCGAATCTTAACATGAATGTCGATCCCTCTTTCAGAAATAATATGTCCTAATATAATTTCTTTTTGTACCATGAAATGGCTCTTTTCCCAACTTAGGACAAGATTTGTCTCCATATACCATTTAAGAACTTTGAAAAGATTATGAAACAATCCTCAAAGGTGGAGCCAAATACTGAAAAATCATCCATGAAGACCTCTAAAAATTTATCGGCCATATCAGAAAAGATGGCCAAAATGCACCGTTGAAAAGTGGCTAGTGTGGGAAAAATTCAGTACAGGGGTAAAATGGTAATTTTAAAACTTTTTCAAAATTATGATTTTACAGTGAAAAGATATTAATTAATCTAATTAATTAACATAAATTTATCCTACACTAAGATCTAAATATAATATATAGCATGCATTCATTTAAATTTGAAATTCAAATTCGAACAGTAAATACTTTACTGTAATGTGTTCAGAACATAATACCTTTGTGCGGATAGTAGATCGCCGCAATCTGATCATCGTCGGGAGAGTCTGATCATCGTGATGAAGCCACACAGCATGTCTGGCCTCTATAGATCATCCACACGAAGCTTTCGATCTGATCGACTCCTCACGAGTGCTAGCTCGTTGTAGAGCCCTTTTGACGGTGGATGCTGATCGAACTCCTTCGATCGATGTCTGTCGATTCTTTAGATGCTTCGGATCATCAACAGATGTGCTTGAGAGGATGTTGAAGATCTTTCTGAGATTTTGTGAGCTCACGACACTCGTAGCTCACTTTCTCACTTTCCGAACCCCAGGCTAAAAATCTAGGGAACTCACCGGAAACCTTGCACCCACTTTTCTTTCTTTTTCTCTTGGAAGGATATGGACTTCCTTCTCACGCACAAGACTTCTCACGCCCCAAAATTTTTCTCAAAAAAAACTTCTTCTTCTTGCATGCCCCACTCTTATCCTCCTTTTATAACAACGTCAAACGTCTTATCCAAAAGAAAGGATAAAGATGAGTAATTGCACATTTGAATTCAAATCAAATTTGAATTCAAATGGACACCAACTCATCCCTTATCCACTAAAGGTGTGAGGCGTGGCTTAAATTGTGCATGGAGTGATTTCATGAGAAATCTTTTCTCATATAATAAATAGGGCGTAAAAAAAGGGATAAGGTGCAAAGATTGATTGCCCATTCAAATTCAAACTTTATTTTGAATTTGAATGGCCAACCAATCAACCTTATCCATCCATTTGGCACATTAAAGTGGGGCGTGGAGAGGACTTGGTGTGAGGAAAAATTCATGAGAAGTTCCTTCTCATGAATCCAAATGGGTGCAATGGAAGTGAGGTGGCACATGGAGATTGGGTCAAGGTGGTTTAATTATTTAAACCAACCTAATTGAACCAAATAAGTTAGGTCCAATTAGACTAATTTAAATCTAACTTAATTAGGCTTAATTAGGCTCAATAAAATCCTAATCAAATCAGAAATTGACTAAGTCCAACCCCTGATCAAATCAGGGACCAAACCATCTCGACGATTAGGTCAACTCTTAACCTAATCGGGTCAAACTCAACTGAATCCAATTCAATTGGACTAGATCCAAAAATAATTACTCAATAAAATTGAGTTAATTAGTGATCAAATCACTAATTAAACCTCTCATAAATACTGAGTCCAAATCCTATCAGCAATCAGGCATCAGAATTCATCGATATGTAAATCTGATCGAAAAATCCCAACCAGTGGGACTCTTGACCTTGGTACCCATAATGTGTGGAACTCATGATCAGAGAATCCTGATTCTCGATCACTGAGTCTCAAACATGTAGGATTCTACATCAGCCATCAGATCAGATAAGAACCTCTAATGTGTGTGACCCCGCAGGTTCGAACCTAAGCCGGTAGCACAGGAACCAATTCCTGTACTAATCGAAGTGACCATCTAGCAATGGTACCCGATGATCGGATAGATCAAATGGTCGCAATCGCAACACTCAGAACCTACGTGAATATGGTTACTGTATAATTCATCCTTTTGACCTCTGTGTTTAGGATGACTCAGGGTTAAACTATCAACCCTGATCAGATCATCCGAATCGTGCTCAACTCAAAAAGTCCTGTGACTCCTCACAAGGACTACCCTGGCTAAGATTTTGCTAAATTGAAACACGACTGTACACAGCTCCTAAACTAGAGTGGTCAATCCCATCTTGGCACATGCACCGACAAGTCAAGTACTTGACTACACCCAGCAGCCTTCCGTCACTGAATTAAAAATTTAGATAGTCCAGTGCCTAAGTGCAGTGAGTTGCTTGCAAGTCACCGTGGCGGTCTCAGGTTGGAGGGATATTTATACCCATATTCCATCGGAGCAAATCTTGACAGCAGAAATAGCTCCGGAGTCGGTCACATTCAGTGCAGATGTACCCTTACATCTCACCTGTATGCCATACCAGTGTCTCCACACTCATTGGTTAAGAGAACAACCAACCTATATGGCACACAACGACCTATGTTTGATAAACGTTGTCATCCTTGGTAACAACGTATCATTTGGTCACGAACAGATTTAAGGACTAAACAACAAATCCTCCTTTGTCGAGTCTAAATAGTCCTAAGGACTTCACCACAACATAGGAGTTCATTAGAAGATGAAACATTTTGTGATGAAAAAAGCTAAAATAATTTTTATTAATTCATAATTCATGTACAATACAAAAATGAGCACAACCGTCAACAGGCTGACGATTGGTTTTGGGACACTATTCACAACAATCTCCCACTTGGCCTAAAGCCAATCGATGCAGTATCTAATACCCATCTTCGACTTGTAGTTATCGAACTCCTTCACCGCAATGGCTTTAGTGAATGGGTCAGCCAGGTTCTCCTTCCTGTCGATCTTTTGAAGATCGACGTGACCTCGATCCATAATTTCCTGGATGAGATGGTAGTGGTGCAGAATATGCTTCGTCCGCTGGTGTGCCTTTGGTTCCTTCGCCTGAGTAATGGCTCCAGAGCTGTCACAGTTGAGCAGAACTGGACCAACAAGGGAGGGTGCTACTCCGAGCTCGATGATGAACTTTCTCAGCCACACCGCTTCTTTGGCAGCATCTGTTGCAGCGACATACTCCACCTCGCAAACTGAATTAGCCACTGTGTGCTGCTTGAAACTTTTCCAGCAGATAGCCCCACCATTAAGGATAAAAATAAATTCCGACACACTTTTGCTGTCATCATGATCAAACTGGAAACTAGAGTCTGTAAACCCTATAAGTCTCAAGTTTGATTCAGCATAAACAAGCCACTGGTCCTTAGTATTTCTTAAATACTTCAGGATGGTTTTAACAACCTTCCAGTGATTCTCCTCTGGATCAGATTGGTATCTACTCACTACCCCTAATGAGTATGCCACATCTGGTCGTGTACATGTCATGGCGTACATGATAGATCCCACTGCTGAAGCATATGGAATCCTACCCATATGCTCTCTCTCTCTTGAGGTGTTGTCAGACAATCTCTCTTCGAGAGAGAAATTCCATGGCCTATCGGAAGATAGACTTTCTTGAAATTCTCCATGCTGAACCTCTTCAGCATGGTATCTATGTACGTAGACTAGGATAAACCAAGCAACCTTTTAGATCTATCCCAATAGATCCTCATCCCTAGGATGTAGGAAGCTTCTCCCAAAGTCTTCATGGAGAACTGTGATGACAGCCAAATCTTTATTCCCTGTAATGCAGGGACATCATTCTCGATTAAGAGAATATGATCCACATATAATACAAGAAATACCACTACTGGACCATTAGCTCACTTATAAATGCATGGCACTTCTCCGTTCTTAACGAAGCCATATGTCTTCATCATCTTATCAAAATGTATGTTCCAACTCTGTGATGCCTGCTTAAGTCCATAAATGGACCTCTGTAGCCTGCACACCTTAGACTCATCTGTGGATGTGAATTCTTCAGGTTGTATCATATACACCTCTTCATCCAGCTCTCCATTTAGGAAAGCTATCTTCACATCCATCTACCAGATTTCATAGTCCAGATGGGCAGCTATCGTAAGCATAATCTGAATGGATTTGAGCATTGCCACAGGAGAAAATGTCTCGTCATAGTCTATACCATAATGTTGACGATATCCCTTGGCAACCAGATGGGCTTTATAGATTTTCACCTTTCCGTCTGTGCCTCTCTTTCTCTTGAAGACCCACTTACACCCTATGGGTTTTACTCCTTCGGGTGGGTCAACCAATGTCCACACATCGTTGACCTTCATGGACTCCATTTCAGATTTTATGGCCTCCAGCCATTTCTCAGAGTCGGGACTCTGCATTGCATCCATGTAGGTGATCGGATCCTCATCATTTTCATCAAGTTCGATAGGATCGCCATCCCAGACCAAGAAACCATAGTATCTGTCCGGTTGATGTGGTACTCTACCAGATCGCCTTAAGGGTGCTTGAACAATGGGCTCCGGATCTGATCCAACCAAATCTGGTTCAGGTTCAGCAACTTGTGTCAGTTTTTCCACCTATAAAATTTCGTCAAGTTCGACCTTAGAGGCAACAGTCCCTTCACCAAGGAACTCCTTTTCCAAAAAGATTGCCTTAAGGCTGACAAACACTTTTTGCTCATCAGCTAGGTAGAAGTAATACCCTTTGGTCTCTTTTGGGTACCCTATAAAATTACACTTGTCAGACCTAGGTCCAAGCTTGTCTATAATTAAACGTTTAACAAAAGTCGGACACCCCCAAACCCTAAGGTGCGAGAGTACTGGCTTACATCCTATCCATATCTCATATGGTGTTTTGGTTACAGACTTACTCGAAACCCTATTTAGAAGGTAACAAGCCGATTCGAGCGCATATCCCCAAACGAAGATTGGCAGACCAGCAAACCCCATCATGGATCGAACCATGTCCAACAAGGTCCGATTTCTCCTTTCAGACACACCATTATGCTGTGGTGTTCCAGGAGGTGTCCACTGAGAGAGAATCCCATTCTCTCCAAGATATGTCAGAAAATCATTGGAAAGATATTCATCTCTTCGATTAGATCGAAGAGTTTTAATACACTTTTCAGTTTATTTTTCTACCTCATTTCAAATAGTTTGAACATTTCAAACGACTCCGACTTATGCTTCATTAAATAGACATACCCATACCTCGATAGGTCGTCTGTGAAGGTTATGAAGTAGAAATATCCACCTCTTACACTTGAGCTCATGGGTCCACATACATCAGAATGTACCAGAGCCAAGAGTTCACTGGGTCGCTCACCTTTTCTAGTAAAAGGTGACTTGGTCATTTTACCAAGAAGACAGGACTCACAGGTTGGAAGTGATTCATAATCACCTACTTCAAGAATTTCTTCTTGAGCCAACCTGTTTATCCTGTTCTTATTGATATGACCTAGCCTACAGTGCCAAAGATAGATATCTGACACATTATCTATTTTAGGGCATTTACCGAAGGTTTGAACCACATTAACAGGTTGTGATAGAAAGTAAATTCCATTATTAAGTTGTCCAACAAACATTGTAACACCATTCAAAATGATATTATAAATATTTTTTTTATTAAAAATTGATAACCGTTCATGGCCAAAAGGCCTACAGAAATAATATTTAATAAAAAGCTTGGACAATAGTGACATTCACTCAGAATTACGTTTCGAGAATGATTACAAGGTTCATGATTCCTAATGCTAGAACTGGAACTTTGCTTCCATCTCCAACGTTCAGGAATCTCTCGCCTTCATCAAATCTCCTACTGACCTGCAGATCCTGCATCGAAGTGCAAATATGATAAGGGCTTCCGGTATCCAATACCCAGGCAGTAGTATTACAAATGAAAAAGTTGCAAGGTGTTATCATATAAGTACCTTGCTTCTTCTTCGGCCTGTTCGGGTCCAGGAAAGAAATGTATAAAGGACAGTTCCTCTTCCAGTGCCCCTGCTTCTTGCAAAAGAAGCACTCCGCCTGGTTCTGGTCGGGCTTGTGCTTCTTGGTCTGACCCTGTGCAGATGTCCTAGCATGCAGTTGCACCTTCTTATTCTTCTTCTTCTTCTTTCCTTTCTTAAAGGGTCGACGACTAGAAGAAGACCCTCCCACCATATTCACTGACTCCTTATAAAGCTGGTGATCCTTCTCAAAGTTCTGCAGCAACCCCAACAAACCGTGGTAGTTCACTGCAGGCTTTGTCATCCAAAAATGAGTAAGGAAGGGGAGGAAGGACTTGGGCAATGAATTAAGGATCACATCCTTACCGAGCTGCTCGTGCAGGAAAAAGCCCAGTTTAGTTAGGCGTTCAATCATTTTGATCATGTACAGTACATGATCAGTGACTAGGCTCCATCCCTCATCCGAGCATTGAAAATAGCACAACTAGTTTTGTGCCTTTCAACATCGTCAGGCATGCCAAAGGAGTCATTCAATATTTGAATTATCTCCTGTGGCTAGGCATTCTCGAACCTGCAGCTGAACTCATCATTCATTGCCGCCAGCATAATGCACCGAACGGTGGTGCGGTCGTTAAGCCACTTCTAATAAGTGTCTCAGACCGTCCCTCTAACGTTCGGGACTGGCTCCTCAGGTGCCGGATCCGTTACTACATAAAGTATCTGCTCATGCTCAAGGATGATTTTTAATTTTTGATACCAACTATCAAAATTAGGTCCCATGAGCTTGTCATTATCTAATAATGATCGGAGGGATAGGGTAGTGGCCATAGCTGCATAAAGGAAAACCAGACCTCTATTAGTACATAAATTATAAATACTAAAAACTTGGACTTTAGTCTAAAGTTTCTTCCAGTATTTTTACGAACTGGTAGCCTCAACCTCCAATTCAAGGAATTACTTTAATTCCTTAGTGGGTATTAGAATCCACACAGACTACACACGAGCCCAACTTTGGTTGGTCAATCCATGTGCATCTATGGGTAGGTTCATAACCAGTTGTTTCTCTAAACAACTTCTAGTAATTGATTTTGCCCCAGAACCTAATCAGTAGGCTTTGGCCTCCACTGAAAAGATCTGGTTAAGTCCAATCATTAACATGATTTGATTTGATGAATCGGACCAATAAATGATCAGGCCCAACTTTGGCCGGCCAACCTGACCACCATCAGAAAGACTCAAACCAAATTATCATATTATGAATGATAATTTCATTAGTCAATAAGCGCCAGGCCTTTGGGCCTCCAATGATTATTAAACTAATGGACTCATTATCACTCACTTAATGGGAGGCAATGACTTAGTTATCAATATAACTTAATCATTTTTAGGGACCTAATAATTTTTGAAGATTTTATTAATGGATAGATGAGAAGAAAATATCTAGCCAATTTCAATCCTCCCACTGACTTCACCAAGTCAGATTAAAAAAAAATTTAATTAAAGCTGGCATTAGGAGCACCTAAATCAGTCAAACTGATTTACCTAACGACATGGGTGAGTCCTTATCACCAAGTGATCTAATCAAAACCTAATTCACCAGGTTGGCCAGGTAAGTGAGATCAGTGGTGGGGATAAGCCATTAACTCGTCAGAGATCGAATCACTGCGAGTAGTTCCCGCTTAAAAACCACTGGTCAAAATGCCAAACTTACCTTAGACACCAACCGGTTCATTAGTTTTAATTTGATCAACTTATTAAATAGGGTTCCACTGCATAGCCATGAATTAAGTCCATCTTGGTCTAGTTAAAGACATGGACCCATTCAACTACAACTATTGGAGTTGAGTCTAGAATATCCTTGACCTAATCTAATTCAACTTTTGATTAGATTTGACCAATTACTCTAATTTAGTCTATTTCTTTAAGCTAACCTTAGGTCTAACCCAATTATGGATCTAATCCATCTAACCCATTGACCCACAAGTTTATGCAATTATCTTTGGTCTTAATTTACAATTCTAGACCTACTAGACAATACTTAATTCTTTTAATTAAGTATTTGGACTGATGGGTCAGGGTTTGGCATTTCAAAAATAATTTTCAAACTTGAAAGGTTTTATTTTCTGTTCACCAAATATGTGACTCATTTTACAAATAGATCAGCACATTTCATAAATAGCAATCCTATTGCTAATTACATAACAAAAAATAACTCAATCAAAATAAATCATGAATATTCCTTTAGATCTAATCTAACACATTCATGATAAATTTCATAATTGAACCTTTACAATTAATTTCTTTCGCTGCTTCATCTGCATGGGATATAATTGCAGCGGCACCCCTACCGCCATAGGAGACCCCATCGAATGAGAGGAGAGGGCCTCTAAACCCTACTTTTCTCCTATGACCGGACGGCCATGGCAACCAACCTAATTCGATTACTTGCTACTTGGATCAAGTATATCTAAATATACCAATTTTAAAATTTAAATTTCAAATTTCAAATTTCAAATTTTAAATTTTGAATTTCAAATTTCAAACAAATTTCAAATTTCAAATATTTGAATTTCAAATTTTGAATTTTAAATTTTGAATTTTAAATTTGAAATTTCACCCAAATTTCAAATTTCAAATTTTTAAATTTTGAATTTTAAATTTCAAATTTCAAAATTCAAATTTCAAATTTTGAATTTTAAATTTTTTTTTTTAATTTTGAATTTCGAACAACTTTCAAAATTTAAATTTCAAATTTCAAATTTTAAATTTAAACTTTTAGATTACAACTTAATCTATGCATGCAAATATATATATCATATCTAAGAACCCGCTCTAATACCATTTATGGGAAAAATTCAGTGCAGGGGTAAAATAGTAATTTTAAAACTTTTTCAAAATTATGATTTTACAGCAGAAAGATATTAATTAATCTAATTAATTAACATAAATTTATCCTACACTAAGATCTAAATATGATATATAGCATGTATTCATTTAAATTCGAACAGTAAATACTTTACTGTAATGTGTTCAGAACACAATATCTTTGTGCGGGTAGTAAATCACCGCAATCTGATCACCGTCAGGAGAGTCTGATCATCGTGATGCAGCCACACAATGTATCTGGTCTCTGTAGATCATCCACATGAAGCTTCCGATCTGATTGACTCCTCATGAGTGCTAGCTCGTTGTAGAGCCCTTTTGACGGTGGATGCTGATCGAACTCCTTCGATCGATGTCTGTCGATTCTTTGGATACTGTAGATCATCAATAGATGTGCTTGAGAGGATGTTGAAGATTTCTTTGAGATTTTGTGGGCTCACGATGCTCGTAGCTCACTTTCTCACTTCCCGAACCCCAGACTAAAACTCTAGGAAACTCACCGAAAACCTTGCACCCACTTTTCTTTCTTTTCTTTCTTTTTCTCTTGGAAGAATATAGACTTTTTTCTCATGCACAAGACTTCTCACATCCCAAAATTTTTCTCAAAAAAAACTTCTTCTTCTTGCACGCCCCACTCTTATCCTCCTTTTATAACAATGTCAAACGTCTTATCCAAAAGAAAGAATAAAGATGAGTAATTGCACATTTGAATTCAAATCAAATTTTGAATTCAAATGGATACCAACTTATCCCTTAGCCACTAAAGGCGTGAGGCATGGCTTAAATTATGTATGGAGTGATTTCATGAGAAATTTTTTTTTCATGTAATAAATAGGGCGTAAAAAAAGGGATAAGGTGCAAAGATTGATTGCCCATTCAAATTCAAACTTTATTTTGAATTTGAATGGCCAACCAATCAACCTTATCCATCCATTTGGCACATTAAAGTGGGGCATGGAGAGGGCTTGGCATGAGAAAAAAATTCATGAGAAGTTTCTTCTCATGAATCCAAATGGGTGCAATGGAAGTGAGGTGGCGTATGGAGATTGGGTCAAGGTGGTTTAATTATTTAAACTAACCTAATTGAACCAAATAAGTTAGGTCCAATTAGACTAATTTAAACCCAACTTAATTAGGCTTAATTAGGCTCAATAAAATCTTAATTAAATCAAAAATTGACTAAGTCCAACCCCTGATCAAATCAGGGACCAAACCATCTCGACGATTAGGTCAACTCTTAACCTAATCGGGTCAAATCCAACTGAATCCAATTCATTGGACTTGATCCAAAAATAATTACTCAATTAAATTGAGTTAATTAGAAATCAAATCACTAATTAAACCTCTCATAAACACTGAGTCCAAATCCTATGGGCAATTAGGCATCAGAATTCATCGATATGTAAACCTGATTGAAAAATCCCAACCAGTGGGACTCTTGACCCTGGTACCCATAATGTGTGGAACTCGTGATCAGAGAATCCTGATTCTCAATCACTGAGTCCCAAATATGTAGAATTCTATATCAGCCATCAGATCAGATAAGAACCTCTAATGTGTGTGACCCCACAGGTTCGAACCTAAGTCGGTAGCATAGGAACCAATTCCTGTACTAATCGAAGTGACCATCTAGCAATGGTACCCGACGATCGGATAGGTCAAATGGTCGCAATCACAACACTCAGAACCTACGTGAATATGGTTACTGTATAATTTATCCTTTTGACCTCTGTGTTTAGGATGACTTAGGGTTAAACTGTCAACCCTGATCAGATCATCCAAATCGTGCTCAACTCAAAAAGTCCTGTGACTCCTCACAAGGACTACCCTGGCCAAGGTTTTGCTAAATTGAAACACGACTGTACACAACTCCTAAATTGGAGTGGTCAATCCCATCTTGACACACGCATCGACAAGTCAAGTACTTAACTACACCCAGCAGCCTTCCGTCACTGAATTAAAAATTCAGGTAGTCCAGTGCCTAAGTGCAGTGAGTTGCTTGCAAGTCACCGTGGCGGTCTCAGGTCGGAGAAATATTTATACCCATATTCCATCGGAGAAAATCTTGACAGCAAAAATAGCTCCGGAGTCGGTCTCGTTCAGTGCAGATGTACCCTTACATCTCACCTGTATGCCATACCAGTGTCTCCACACTCATTGGTTAAGAGGACAACAAACCTATATGGCACACAATGACCTATGTTTGATAAACGTTGTCATCCTTGGTAACAACGTATCATTTGGTCACGAACAGATTTAAGGACTAAATAATAAATCCTCCTTTGTCGAGTCTAAATAGTCCTATGGACTTCACCACAACATAGGAGTTCATTAGAAGATGAAACATTTTGTGATAAAAAAAACCAAAATAATTTTTATTAATTCATAATTCATGTTCAATACAAAAATGAGCACAACCGTCAACAGGCTGACGATTGGCTTTGGGACACTATTCCCAACAGCTGGTGCATTGCAGAGACCGAATGGCATACATCTAAATGCAAATGTTCTATAAGGGCATGTGAAGGTAGTCTTTTCTTGATCAGTAGGAAATACCAGGATCTGATTATATCCCAAATATCCATCTAGAAAATAGAAGAAACTTTGTCCTGCTAGCCGTTCTAAAATTTGGTCAATAAAAGGCAAAGGAAAATGATCTTTCCTAGTAACGGCATTTAGCTTTCGGTAGTCCACACATACTTGCCATCCAGTTGTTGCACGAGTAGGAATTAACTCACCCTCATCATTCTTTATTACGGTAATACCTGACTTCTTAGATACTACTTGGGTTGGACTAACCCACTGGCTATCTGAAATTGGGTAGATAATTCTAGCATCTAGCCATTTCACTACTTCCTTTTTCATGACTTCCCGCATATTCGGATTCAATCTTCGTTGCATGTCCCTATGTGGTTTTGCCTCAATCTCGCAGTGAATATGATGCATGCAAACAGAAGGATCTATACCCTTCAAATCGGCAATTGACCACCCTATAGCCTCTTTATGCTTTTTGAGTACCCCGACAAGTTTGTCTTCCTGGTCGTTGGTTAGGTCAGATGCAATGATCACTGGAAGGGTATCATTGAATCCAAGAAATGAATATTTCAGCATGACAGGAAGAGGCTTTAGCTCTAGAGTAGGTGGTGCTTCTAAGGATGGTACCAGAAGGCTTGATTGAATTGGTAATTGCTCATACTTTACAGTTCAAGGGGGATTGGTGCTAAAATTGTGAGGTTCTAGCAAAGCATGTATTTCTTCAGTGTATCCATCAATATCAAAATTATCCATTCCAAAATGTGTTAGGCATGCCTGTAAAGGATTTGAGTTGAGCAAGGTAGGAGCTTTATCTTCTATAACTTCCTCTAACAAGTTGATCTCATTATGGTCGTACACAGGTGGTCCCAAAGATGCATTAAAAATATTCAACCTTAGCTTCTTATTTTCGAAAGATACATCCATAACTCTGGTCCTCCAATTTATACAAGCATTAGCAGTTGCTAAGAAGGGTCTACCTAAGATGATTGGTATTTGGTTGGGGTTGCTGCCAGATTCCATATCCAGCACAAGATAGTCAACAGGAAAGTAAAATTCATCTACTTTCACCAATACGTCTTCCAGCATTCCACGGAGTACCTTAAAGGATCGGTCTGCTAGTTGTAAGGTCACTGCCGTGGGTTTTAACTCTCCAAATCCAAATAGGTCATATACAGAGCTCGGGAGAAGGTTGACACTTGCACCCAAATCTAATAATGACTTCTTAATCGTGAGGTTCCCTATGACACAAGAAATAATTGGGGTACCTGGATCTTTCAGTTTGGGTGGGGCAATTTGCTGGAAAACTGATCTGGCCTGCTCAGTTAAATGGATATTTCTTGATATTTGTGCCTTTGATTTTTGTTTCTGTGTACACAGGTCCTTTAGAAATTTGGCATAGGTCGGAACTTGCTTAATGGCATCGAGAAGAGGTAAGTTTATCTGGACCTGTTTAAACAGTTCCAACATTTCATTCATTTTTATACCCTTCTTATCAAGAGGCAGAGAGGATTCTAAAGCACTGGGAAATGGAGCTTTAGGTGCAAATGCTGGGTTAACAGGTTCTTTCCTCTCTTCAGATTTCTTCTTTTCTGTTGTAGCTGGAATTGGTTGCTCTTACTGTTGGATTGCTTCAGGTTGATTTAAGATTTTTCCGCTTCTAAGGGTCGTGATCGATTTGGCATGTTCGAAAAAAGTTTCAAGACCAATGGAGCTTTCAGCCATGTACTAACCTTTTGGGTCATTAATAGGCTGACTAGGTAATTTGCCTTCTTCCCTCCTACTGAAAACTATTGCTAGCTGACCTATCTGGGTCTCTAGCTTTGCTATTTAATGCGTATGGGAGTGAAAGAGTTGGGTATTCATTTTTAGTCCTTTAAGTGCTTGCAGTACCTTTTCTTCGAAAGTCGAGCTATGAGTACTCAGAGTGGGTTGAGGAGGGTTTTGGTATTGTGGCTGGGATGGATGCCTAAAAGTTACATCCGGGTAACCTAATCTTTGTTGCACCGGAGGAACCACTGGTTGTGATTTTCATGAGAAATTCGGATGGTTTCTCCATCCCGGATTATACGTACTAGAATAGGGCTTGTTCCCTAGTCTATGAGTAGTTTGGGCTTGATGGACTTGTTCTTGTACATGTTTAGAAAACTGTGGTGCAACCGGATAATCATTCACACAATGAGTGGGGCTCGAACACAATGCACATATATCTTGTATCTGACGGGATGGAGAAGGTGACTGTCCTATACTTAATAATCGATTTAACTTTTGGGACAATTCATCTACCTTATGATGGATATCTATGGCATTTTCTACTTCATATATTCCATCTCTCTTTGGGTTTAATATGGGTTTATCTCTAATAGAGGCAAATATATGATGTAATGAATTTTCACTTAAAATTTCAAACAGTTGCCATGCCTCACCCTCACTTTTTAGCATGAATGTCCCACCGCATGATGCATCGACCATTTATCGATGTCTTTCAGATAGCCCATCATAAAAATATTGGATTAACTGCCACTTGGGTACAGCATGGTGGGGATATTTTCTAATAAGGTCCTTTAATCTCTCCCATGTTTCATGAAATATTTCTATCTAATTGGAAAAAACTAGTTATGGCTTTCCTTATTTGATTAGTTTTTCCTATGGAAAAATATTTCTTGAGAAACTCTCCTTGCAGCTGGTCCCAGGTTGATATAGTCATGGAATCCAAAGTATGTAGCCAGTATTTGGCTTTGTCCTTAAGTGAGAAAGGGAATAATTTTAAACTAAAAGCATCATCGAAGAAGTTATGAATTTTGACAGTTGAGCATATCTCAAGAAATTCTTCAAGATGTTTATAAGGGTCCTCATTACTAAGTCCATAAAATGAAGGTAACATTTGGATTATACTGGACTTAATTTCATATTGAGTGGCCTCCACAGGGGGCACTTGAATACAAGGAGAGTAGGTATATGTGGAAGGAGTAAAGTACTCCTTCAATTGCCTGGGTGGATCATTCTCCTAATTTCGGTCCATATTTTTATGTTTGTTGGCTCTAAAGGTTCTTTCTATTTCTGGATCAAAAGGTTAGATTTCTGGTCGTAATGATCTACGGTCAAGCATACACCTTACAATTATACTCTAGAGCAAACACAAAAAAATTTAGTTTTTATAATATATATATATATATTTATAATAAAGTGAGAAAAGAGTGAAGAAAATCTAAAGAGAAGAACCTAAGAATTTTAAATCTATGAAAAGGGAGAAATTAGTTAATATTTAGATGTTAATTACAATCAACTTAAACAAGCATAGATTCTCTATCCTAAGGTTAACTTAGATCTAGACAGCTCCTAACTTCCAAGACCGCCTTTGAGCACTCCAAGCTCAAGACTGACTAACTGACTCGATCAGGTAAGCGTAAGATGTGGGAGGTTCCCTGCTCGTTGCTTTCCTTAGACACCAACTGAGTTGGCCAGGTCAGTCAACGGAACCAATTGAAAACCACTTTCTTTAACCACTTGCCTTAGACACCGAGCAATTAACCAATCCGTACTCGATTCAACTCTAGAGCTTTCTTATCCTATTGAGCTTAAAATTCCTAGGGCTGACATCTAGTTGATTTTAAAATTAAGGCTTGGTTTAATGCAGAATGAAGGTTATGATTTTTGGGCCAAGGAAGGGTGATCAAATCTCTATCTTATCTGATTAATGGGTTATTGCCCTTAAGATTAATTATGGAGATGAGATGTAAAGAAACAAGGTATCCAATCAAGTTAGAAATTTTTATATTTAAGGTTACGCTATTTTAGTTAAGTGTTATGAAATGTCAATGGCCTTTTTTTTTTAATTCAACCGTGCCAAGATCCCCGACAACGGTGCCAAAATTTGATGCGTAGTCGTTGATAGCACCAAAAATAACTCTACTCACTACGTAGGTAGGATGAGTCGAGATCGTATCCTCAGAAACCTTGGGCTAAGTTGAGATTAAAAGATAGAAGTATTGTTTTGATTTAAAAAATAAATTATCTTAAAATTGATGTAATTAGAAAATAAAGAGCTTGAGAGTTTTGAATTAATTTTACACTAGTAGAGTTGTATCTCTTTTCTTTTAATTAAATAGATGCGATTAATCTTAGAAAAAATACCTATCTTTCCTCGGCATGCCCCGTACTAGTAGATCATGGTGTATCTCCGAAAAGTACTAGGTAAACAACTCTTCTTTCCTCAGCACGTCCCGTACCCATAGATCACGGTGCGTCTCTGAAAAGTAAAAGTTATTCTTAATATTAATCTAATAGGAAAGCATAAATAAAAGCATATGAAAGAGAGCAAATAAAAAACTCATGATGATTTAAATAAAAAGTATAATCTTTATTGCATATAAAGAAATACAAGAAAGTTTAGAATAATAAACCCACTCTATGTCGTTACAAAATTTCTTCTCCACTCTCGAGACTGCTAGCCTAGCTACTCATGGATTAGTCCCTTTCTATTCCTCTATGCAAGGCTCTAGAAGAATTTCTGGGCTCCCCCTCCAATAAGAGTACAAAAGCCATTTTATAGGTATTAGGAGAGAGGAGTTTTACATGATTTTCCGATGTGGGACTAAAGAAAATACTAAGGACTAAAAGATGGATGGATGAGATAGAAAGATCACAAGCAGATAAAGAAAATACAAATTCTTCCTCTTAAAGTATTTCAAATATTATATTTTTTCCTTTAATTTTCAGATCCATCTATTCGCCACTGTGTCCGCCAGGAAAATCTCCCTGCGAACCCGATGCCACGCGAACCTGCGATGCCGCGCGAACCAGCCATCCGCTGCCGCGCGCTCGCCCGCACGTCCGCCCGCCTCATGCCCACGTGTTCGCTACCGCGCGTTCCTTCCGCGCGCCCGCTCCTGCGCGCTCGCTTCCGCTCACCCGCTCACGTTAATGATCCTTTTTTATTCCAAATAGAAACTTTTGTTTCTTTACAATGACATCTATATCCTTTTGGGTTCCTTACATAGTATCTTCATTTTCTATAATACCATATGCATCTTTCTTTTATTTAAATTTTATTTTAAGTCTAATTTTCTTCAAACTTGAGTCTTTTTGATCTACGAATCGGACTCTTTGTATCGGCGATCACCTTTCCTATAAAACATAAAAAGCAGCATCAAATTCTTAATAATTAACTATAATTTTTTACTTTAAATGACTTAAATTTAGTGTTTATCACCTCACACTAAGTTAGATGATAGTATTACAAAGGAAAAATCATCTGAAAGAAAGATTGGGCTGAGCCATCTGAGGATATTTGGGTGCACGACATTTGTCCACATCAGTGCTGGTGAGCGGAGTAAATTGGATGCCAGGTCATGAAAGATGATGTTCTTGGGATACTTACGAGGAGTGAAGAGATACTGGCTATGGGATCCCTTGGAGAAGAAGGTTGTCATTAGTTGGGATATCACCTTTGATGAAAATTTAGTTCTCCAAAGGCAAGATTACATAGAGAAACAGCAGGAGGTCCAACAAGGTAGTGCTGGACAACTAACATCCTATTCTATTTTGTCACTTGTAGGTGCATCGAGAGGACTTCGTATTTATATGGAGCACTCTCCAAAGGTGTCTCCATAGGTGGAGAGAGCTCAAATGGATGAAAAAAGCTAAGAGGTCCAGCAAGAGCAAACTAAACCTAGGACGGATATCGGGGTTGCATTGCACAAGCTCAAAAAGAACGTCAGGCAACCGAAACGATATAGCTTCGAGGAGACAATGTCATATGCCCTGGTGATAGTGAATGGAGACCTCTACACCTATGAAGAGACTATGGAGAGCTGGAACAGATAGAAGTGGATCCAAGCAATGTTCGAGGAGATGCAGTCTCTTCATAAGAACGAGATCTGACGATTAGTATAGTTGCCACAAGAGAAGAAACCCATTGGTTGTAAGTGGGTTTACCAATGCAAGGAGAGGCATTCAGAGTAGGGAGGTATCAGGTACAAGGTTAGGCTAGTGGCTAAGGGATACTCACAGAAAAAAGATATCAACTTCAGTGAGATTTTTTCTCCTGTCGTCAGGCATACTTCCTTCAGGATGCTGCTGAGCATCGTAGCAACTCAGGACTTGGAGCTGGAGTAGATGGATGTCAATACGATGTTCCTCCATAGGCATCTGGAGGAGAGCATCTACATGGAGCAGCCACCTGAGTTTCGAGAGCCAGGAGCAGAAGGGAAAGTTTGTTTGTTGCAGAAATTGCTGTATGGGTTGAAGTAGTCACTGAGATAATAGTACAAGCGATTTGATTTTTATGAGAGGAGCATTAGACTTTTCAGATATAAGTATGACTCTTGTGTTGATGTTAAATCTTTGGAAGATGGATCTAGGATATTTTCACTCTTGTATATGGATAACATGCTTATAGTATGAAAGAGTAGAAAGGTTGTGCAGGAACTAAAGGCAGCCTTGTCTTGAAAGTTTGAGATGAAGGATTTGAAACCTACGAGGAAGATCTTAGGTATAGAAATTTGCAAAGATCAAGCCAAGAGGGTATTATATTTATCTTAGAGAGGTTACATCAAGAAGATCTTGGAGTGGTTTGGGATGAAGGATGCAAACCGATGGAGCTGCCACTTATCGGACACTTTAGACTCTCAAAGATGATGTCGTCATCGACTGAGGTGGAGGCTCAAGAGATGGAGAGAGTGCCGTATGCCTCTAGTGGGGGGAGCCTTATATTTTCCATAATATGTTATAGGCTAGATATCACCCATGCAGTGAGCCAGGTCAGTAAGTTCATGGCGCAGCCTGGTAGGGAGCATTGGCAAGCACTGAAGGGAATCTTCAGGTACTTGACGGGTATTATTGGAGTCAACATCTGCTATGGATAGCGAGGAGGTGCTGAGGGACTCTCTAACACATCCAAGGAGGCTCGAGGGCTGATAGGAGGGTTTGTCAATGCAAATTTTGATAAAAATGTGGACACTCGATGGTCGATGATAGGTTTTGTATTTAGCCAATTTGGAGGTCCCATTTCATGGAGATCGTGTCTTCAGCCCGTCATGCCCTTATCCACCATTGAGGTGGAGTACATTGGTGTTACAAAGGTAGTGAAGGAAATCCTATGGCTGAAGGACTTGGCATTGGAGATAGACCTTGCATAGGAGGCCGTCAGGGTGTACTGCGATAGTCAGAGTACACTGTTACTTGCATAGAACTCTATCTACCATGCGAGGATGAATCACATTAAGATTAGGTATTATCAAATTAGAGAGCTTGTAGAAGAAGATGAGGTGGAGTTGGTGAAGGTCCACACCAAGAAGAATCCAACAGATGCAATGAAGGTACTTCCACGAGAGTTTTCGAAGATGTGTGACACTGATGTACTTGATGGATAGGACGAAATTGGCTGAGGCCTTGGGACACCAAGGTGGAGATTGTTGGGCCTCATGTGGTGCTCCCAAAGCTCAGAGGACCAAAGCTAAGGCCAAAGTTCAAAGTCCATGAGGTGGTCATGGGGTTTCTAAGGCTAATTTAGGCCCTAGGATGAAAGGCTGTCAGCATTTCGGGTCTTGAGGTTCAGGAGTTTTGAACCTTGAGGGGCTAGCTCATATTTGGGTTAGGATTGAGTCTAAGATTATGAGATTGGGTTAAGTCATAGGTGTACATGGGCTTGGATGAGCACAATCTTATGTTGAGTTAGCCAGGAGAGTTTCTAGATTGGGTCACATTGATCCTGTATATAAAGATATACTACATTCTAACTCGATGAAACAAATAAATATTAAATTATTTTTTCTCTAATCTTATCTCTCTTCTTTCTTCTCTCTCTAATCTTCTCCATGTTCTAGCAGTAAGAAACCCTATAGTTTCTTGGCCACCAATCCCAAAAAGGAAAGAAAGGAGGTGCTAGGTTTTCTAGCATCATCCTTTGTGCAAGCCCCCTTTCCCTCTTGGCCACCCAAGAGGAGTTCCATGCCCTCATCTTTTATTTTTGGAGGCCTCATCAAGGGTTTCTCTAGATTCAAAAAGAAGAATTTTAGATCTAGAAGAGAAAGAGTTCGAATCGCAGAAGAAAATCCTATCGACAAGATTTACAAAGCTATTGAAATTCTGAAGGCTATTTTTATGTTGCTGTATTACTGGCCTTCAAGGACCTCGATGATCTGATCTTAGCTATTTCTTGATGTCCACAACTTGAAAAAGTTACTCCAACATTTTGCCCCTTAGACATGGCATTCATCTCTTCAAGAAGATATGTCCTGACACACTTGAGGAGATCCAGCACATGAGCAAGATCCCTTATGCTTCGACAATAGGGAGCCTCATGTATGTCATGTTATGTACAAGACCTAATATAGCCCTTGCTGTAAGCAAATATCAGGCAAATTTAGGTGAAGAATACTAGATTGCTGTGAAAAATATTCTTAAGTACTTGAAAAGGACTAAGAATTTGTTATTGGTCTTTGGTGGAGAATCGGAACTGAAAGTTGAGGGATACACCAATTCAGACTTCATGATTAATGTCGATGATAGTAAGTCTACATTGGGGTATATCTTCTTGTGTAATGATGGTATGGTTAGCTGAAAGAGTTTCAAGTAGTCAATCATTGCATATTTGATCATGGAAGACGAGCACATCGCCACCTCTAAAGCTGCTAAGAAAGCCTTTTAGTTCAAAAAGTTCATTTCGAAGCTGGATGTGATGCCATCATATGTCATTGCACTACACTACAACAACAACAGTACCATAGCCCTCGCTAAAGAGCCCAGATCTCACCAGAAGTCCAAGCATATAGAATAACGGTTTCACATCATATACGAATATCTCGAGAAGAAGTTCGTCAAGATGTAAAGAGTCGACTCCACATATAACATGCTGAACCCACTAACCAAGTCTCTCAGCTAGCAGAAGATCGAAGCTCCCCTTGAGAAGATGGATCTTAGATATATGGCCAATTGATTTTAGATCAAGTGGAAGTTTGTTAGATATGTGCCCTAGAAGCCAATTATTGGCTGACACATTTTGTAATTGCAGGACTTAATCTTGTCTTAAAATATTTTATTATCAATAAAAAAATTTTATTCCAATCATGTTTGTGTCTATGATTTTTTTAGAAATTAACAAAGATGATTTTGTATATTCTCAAAGTATAGAGAATTTGATATATACATTATTAGTGGTTAGTTTCTAAATACTTTCGATCAAAGGATCATCATAGAAAATAGTGATCAATCCATTCAAAATTGATGCATGATTCACCTTCCTTATGGACAGATGAGTCTCAGATCTACAGTATAGTGACACTAGAGTGAAATTGCGAGTGGTTGTTAGAGAATAACTTATACTGAGTGTGACTAATATGAGAAACCACTTGAATGTTTACTCCTCATCAATGGTTGATATGATGCTGTAGTGGTGTGAGTGGTTCTTTGACCGTGGTGTCATCGGCTATTCACAGTGAGGCTATTGAGTTTGACTGCATATTTTCTTGGTCCCTAGCTATTCAGACCCTTGCTATGTATGTTGGCTACAGTAGGTTCAGATTCTCTATTAGGAGTAGGATGCACCTAGATGAAATCTATCGATCTTAGTAGAAAAGAAGAAGTCCTATGTGATTTACGAAATTGAGTTCAGAATGTCTTTGGCCAAAGTAAGTGTGAATACTAAAAAAAAATTATAAAATTTATAAATGAACTCGAGTCGAGCCAATCTAGCATATGACTGACGATGAAGTTTGATGAGTACTCTATAACCTCCATCAAGTTGGAACTTACGATAAAGGACTGAATCATACAATAACTGCACCTAGGGGTTCACACTTCATTCTACTGGATTGCCACTACATACTACTAGATATCACTGGTGGATTGTGGGACTCATCGGATGTCGTCTTGATGATCGATGATACTTGAAAGGTAGAGTTGAAATTATTCCAACCCATCGAAAGGAGTTTCGATAATATTTTGATGGAGATCACAATATATTTTACTACTAGATAAAATGAAACCCATGGGGTCACACATTAAGGGATTTAATCCTGAATTTTTCAATTGGATTTGTAAAGTTCTAATTGGGTTAGAATTTATTGAAATCCTATTGGGTTTAATAGAACCTTGCTAGCACATTGTTAAATCCAATTCTTCTCTAGACTTCGATTGGATCAAGTCTATAGCCTTAACCTAATCTAAATCCATTTCGATTTGGGTTTACCTAGAAACTTAATTGTGAGCCCAAATAGATTGGATTAAGTCAATGAGTTGGCTAAGTAATCTCTTAATTTCTCCCCTATTAGTTTCTTTTGAAGCAAGGAAAGAATGGAAAGAAGAGTGGAGGTGGATGCCTCCCTTTTTGGCAGGTCCAAAGGATGCTAATCCCTTGGAATGGAGTAAGGATGAAAGAGGGGCCACCCTCTCTTATGATTTGGCATGGAAGGAGAGAGAGAGAGAGGGGCCATGCCCCCTCTCTTGCATCAAAAAACCCTAGAAGGGGCGTCAAGGGTTGGCACCCCAACTACTTGCCCCTTTTGATAGGGGGCACCCACTCAGTCTGCCTATTTTGAGTGGGGCACCCCATCAGCTTGTCAAAATAGGAAATGGCCTTTCTAATTAGGTCTGATTTTTTTGAAAAGAAAATCAGATTAAAAGATAAGAGACCTAATGAGATAAGATCTAACCTTTTTAGCCTGATTGGATAACAATTTGAAATCAAAAAATACCAATTTAAGAAGATGGTCTCCTAGGGTTTCATTATTATTAAATTTTGAGAATTCAAAACTCCTCCCTCTCTCCTCTCCATGCCTCATCCTCTCTCTCTTCTCTTTCCCATGCCCAAGGGTTGTGCATCCATCATTCACACACCTGAGTTGAGATGGATCTCTTCTACAGTAGAGAACAAGGAGAAAAAAATTATAGTTCAAGGGTTGAGGTTGCCGTCAAGATCATCTATTAATCAAAGTTCAAAGAGGCCAAGATTCTGTTAGAAAATCAGATAGGCAGCATGTATAGATTTCAAAAATTTTAAAATCATAATAGAAAACAAACGGGTTAAACCCTTTAACCCCCACATGCAATAGATCAAATCTAATCCTACTCAAGCTCAGGAGAAAACGCATATATACAATCTAAAATTTAAATATAAATATGAGATCAGATCTCTTTACCTTGGTGTAGGTAGATGTTCACCACTTCTAATGATCATAGATTCATAGATACTCGAGCCGCACATGCGTCTGGCCTCTACGGATATCCATCAGGATCAAACTCGTACTGATTTTCTCTCATAAAAGATTTTTCTTCTCAAAAAGAATCTTAGCCTTGAACACTTTGATCAACGCTTTGATCTGGACTGCAAGATCAACTCCTTGATCAGCAACCTTCTTCTTCTTCTCCTCGATCTTCACTCTTGAAGACACCAAGCACTACCTCTTGACGTGTGGAAGAGGGGACGCCCAACTCTTGGGTGTGGAAAGGAAGAGAGGGAGGAGAGGAGGCATGGAGAAGGGACAGGGAGAGATTTTTCATCAAAAATTAATTATCTAGAAACCCTAAAGACATACCCTTTAGATAGGCACTACCCTGACACATAATAGGAATCCAATTATCTTAAAAAGATAGATCCTTATCCTATAAGAATCCTCTACCTTTTTAATATGATTTATTTCAATTAAAATCAGATATAAATGGTATATGATCAGCTCTTTTAAGTATGTACAAGAGGCATCATTGGAATACATGTCAGGTAGTTGGGGTACCAACTCTTGGCACCCCTCAATAGGATTTCTAACCAAATAAGAACGGGTAGAGTTGGCACCCCTCAATAGGATTTCTAACCAAATAAGAAAGGGGGCGTGGCTTGGCGCCCCTCAATAGGATTTCTAACCAAATAAGAAAGGGGGCGTGGCCCCACCTCTCTCTCCTCCATGCCATAGATGAGAAGGGGGCGAGCCCCACTGGCCAAATCCAGAGATTTGGCACCCATTTCATGCCAAAAACAAAAGTAGGTGCCACCCATTCTTTCATTTATTCCACATGCATACTTAGAGATAATTAGGAGATAAAGAAGAGATAATGTTAGGATAATTATGCCAACTAATTGACTTAATCAAATCCTCTTGGACTCACAATTAAGAGTCCAATTAAACCCAAATGGATTTAGGTTAGGTTCAAGGCTATAGACTTAATCAAATCAAAGTTCTGAGAAGAATTAGGTTTAACCGTGTGCTAGCATGATTCTCATAAACCTAATAGAATTTCAATAAACCCTAACTCAATTAAAATTTCATAAGTCCAATTGGCAAATTTGAGATTAAATCCCTTAATGTGTGACCCCATAAGTTCTATTCTATCTGGTAGTGAGATATATTATGATCTCCATCACAATATTATCAAAACTCTTTTCGATAGATTGAAATATTTTTAATTCTATCCTTTGAGGCCATCGATCATCAAGATGACGTCCAATGAGTCTCACAATCCATCAGTGACACCTAGCAGTATGTAATGGCAACTCAGTAGAATGAAAGTATAAAATTTTAGGTATAGTTATCGTATGATTTAGTCCTTCTATCGTGAGTCTCGATTTGATTGAGGTCGGGGAGAACTCGTCAGACCCCATCATCAGTCATATGATAGATTGGCTCGATTTGAGTTCATTTGTGAATACTGTTGAAACTCTTTTCAATATTTACACTTGCTTTGGCCAAAGACTTTCTGAACTCAGTCTCACAAATTATATAGGACTTCTCCTTTTCTACCAAGATTGATAGATTCCATCTAGATGCATCCTACTCCAAACAGCAAATCTAAACCTACTAAAGCCAATATACACAGCAAAAAACCAAATGATTAGGGACCAAAAAAAATGCAGTCAAACCCAGTAGCCTCACTGCGAATAGCCAATGGCACTGCATGTCAAAAGACCACTCACACCACTACAGCATCGAGAAGACCACTAACGAGTGAGTAAACATCCATGTGGTTCTTGTGTTGGTCATGCTCAGTGCAAGTTATTTTCTAACAACCACCTGCACCTTCATCCCAGTGTCTCTACACTGCAAACTCGAGACTCATTTGCCCATAAGGGAGGTAAACCGTGCATCGATCTCAAATGAATTAATCACTATCCTCCATGATGATTCTTTGATCGGAAGCATATAAAAATTAACCACTAATTAATGTATGTCTCAAATTTTTAACTCTTTAAGAATATACAAAAATCTTCTTTGTTAATTTCTGGGACAAATCATGGCCACAAACATGATTGAAATAAAAAAACCCTTTATTAATAATAAAAAGATTATAAGTATAAATTTAGGCTCTAGAATTACATAATGTGTCAGCCAATAATTAGTTTCTAGGGTGCAAATCCAACAAACTCCCACTTGATCCAAAGCCTATTGGCCATATACCTAAGGCCCATCTTCTCAAGGTGAGCTTCGATCTTCTACTAGCTGAGAGGCTTGGTCAGTGGGTCTGCCACATTTAGCATGGAGTCGACTCTCTACATCTCAATGAACTTCTTCTCAAGGTATTCGCATATGATGTAAAACCGCCGCTCTATGTGCTTGAACTTCTGGTGAGATCTTGGCTTCTTAGCGAGGGCTATGGTGCCGTTGTTATCGCAGTGTAGTGCAATGGCATCTAATGGCATCACACCCAGCTCCGCAATGAACTTCTTAAACCAAAAGACTTCCTTAGCAGCTTCAAAAGCGGTGATGTACTCAGCTTCCATGGTCGAATCTGTAATGATTGGCTGCTTGGAATATTTTTAGCTAACCACACCACCATTACATAAGAAGATACACTCCGACGTAGACTTTCTATCATCGACATTAGCCATAAAGTCTGAATTGATGTATCCCTCAACTTTTAGCTCCGATCCTTCACCAAAGACCAACATCAAATCCTTAGTCCTTCTTAAGTACTTAAGGATATTTTTAACAGCAATCCAGTGTTCTTCATCTAGATTCGCCTGATATCTACTCATGACACTCACGACAAGTACCATATTAAGGCATGTTCATAACATGGCATACATGAGGCTCTCTATTGCCGAAGCATAAGGGATCTTGCTCATGTGTCAGATCTCCTTAGGTGTGTCAAGACACATCTTCTTGGAGAGATGAATGCATATCTAAAGGACAAAAGATGCCTCTTAGAGTTTTCCATGCTAAACCTCTTCAGCACCTCCTCTATGTACATATGATGTGAGAGTCCTATCATTCTCTTCGATCTATCTCCATAGACCTTTATACCAAGAATGTAGGAAGCTTCTCCTAGATCTTTTATGGTGAACTCTTTCGACAACCATACTTTGACCGACGTCAGCATGGGAATATCATTTCCAATCAGGAGGATGTCATCAATGTACAATACGAGGAATGTGACAGCACTCCCACTGACCTTTTTGTACACACACAGCTCCTCATTTTTGATGAAATCAAATATTTTGATTACATCATTGAAGTGAATGTTTCAACTCCGAGATGCTTGCTTAAGTCCATATATGGATATTTGCAGTTTGCAGACCTTGTGATCACTATCACTGAACGTGAAATCCAGAGGCTGCTCCAAATACATATCTTCCTCAAGATATCCATTTAGGAAGGTAGTTTTCACATCCATCTATTAAATTTTATGATCATGAAATGCTACTATGGCAAGCAGAGTACGGATGGATTTCAGTATGTCTACAGGTAAAAAGATTTTATTATAGTCGATGCCTTCGTGTTGACTATAATCTTTCGCAACTAGCCTTGCCTTATAGGTCTCTATCTTACCATCCGACCCAATCTTCTTTTTGTAAATCCATTTACACCTAATAGGTATAATACCTTCATGTGGATCTACTAAGGATCAAATCTGGTTGGAATGCATGGAGTCAATTTCTGACTTCATTACTTCCATCCATTTCTCGGAGTCTACATCTAACATTGCCTCATCGTAGGTTTTGGGATCATTCCTAATGTCCCTATCTCCCACAAGGAATGCTTTCTCTAAATCTTCTATAAGAATACTTAAGTATCTTTCAGAAGGATGAAAGATCCTACTTGATCTACGAGATGAAGAAGGTATCATATCTACTGGCTCATTACTGGGTTCAGATTCTTGGACTCGATGCTCTTCAGAGACTTTCTCTTCGAGCTCAATCTTCCTCCCACTGTCTCCATCTTGGATAATTTTTTTTCAAGAATACAGCATGATGGCTCACAATCACATTGTGATCTTCAGGAAGATAGAAGTAGTATCCCATGATTTTCTTAGGATATCCTATAAAACGAGCCCTAAAGGATCTAGCCTCTAACTTATCTACTTGCTGTCGCTTGACATGGGTTGAACATCTTCAAATCTTGAGATACCCAAGAGTTGGCTTCTTACTATGCCATAATTCATATGGTGTGGTAGGAATGGATTTAGAGAAAACTCGATTCAAAACATGAATCACAGTAAGCAAAGCATGTCCCCAGAGGAAGTCAGAAAGATCTGTGAAGCTCATCATAAACTGGACCATATCTAATAGGATCCGATTCCTCCTTTTAGATATCCCGTTAAGCTGAGATATCCTTGGAGGTATCCACTATGTGACTATGCCATTATCTTTGAGATAGACACAAAATTTTTCACTAAGATATTCTCTTCCTCGATCTGATCAAAAAAATTTTATGATTTTTTCAATCTATTTTTGTACTTTATATCTGAACTCTATGAATTTTTCAAAGGCTTCAAACTTTCGGTACATCAAATACACAAATCCATACCGTGAAAAATTAACGATAAAAGTTATAAAGTAGATATAGCCATCCCTGGCTTGTACATCGAATGGACCATACACATCAATGTGTACCAGTGCTAATATCTCAGTGGCCCTTTCACCTTGTCCCACAAAAGACAGCTTGGCAATTTTTTCTTGAAGACACGATTCACAGACTGGATAAGACTCGAAAATCAATAGTCCAAGAAGACCATCTTTCTCCAATTTATTGAGTCTGTCTTCTCCAATATGATCTGACCTAGGGTGCCATAAATACTTTTGGCTAATCCTATCTCTAGGTCTCTTAGACCCTATGGCATTCACTATTTACTCATTAATGTTTATACTTGCATCAGTATGTAAATGGTAAAGATCATCAATTAAGAAAGCACGTGCTACAACTTTATTTTCAAAATAAATTGAACACATATCTTTATTGAAATAAAAATTATAGTTATCATGTACCAGCACAGAGATAGAAATCAAATTTCTACTGGCTACAGATATATAATAACAGTCTTTCAAAAGTAAACTAAGCCCTAATGATAGTCACAGAGGGTAGGTTCCGACGGCCACAGCAACAACTCTTGCTCCATTACTGACCTGGAGAGTGATCTCGCCTTCCTTCAGCCCCCTAATTTTTTCAAGACCCTGCATTGAAGTGCACAAATGAGCACTTGAACCAGAATCAAGAACCCAACGAGAAGAAGAGAAAATCATTACATTAGTTTCAATAATGAGTATTTCAGATGTACCTTCAGAAGGTCCATCCTTCTTCCTGCTCTTGACAGTCGTTAGGTAGGCCGGACAGTTCTTTCTCCATGACCTTCAACATTACAATGGAAATACTTTCTCTTGTCATCCATCTTCTTAGGAACCTGCTTTTTGGGTTTAGCCTCGTTCTTCTATTTCATCATGGGCTTTTTCTTCTTCTTGAAAGAAGACTTCCATTTGGAGGAAGCCCGCTCCACAGCTAGAACTGTGCCCCTTGAACTCTTCAAGGTGTCATCTACAGTCACCAGCATATTTAATAACTCTGACAAAGTAGCATCGATCTTATTCATATGGTAGTTCATGATGAACTGCCCATATAAATTAAGAAGAAACTGGAGGATCAGATCCACCTATAGTCCTTGTCCATATTCATTCTGAGCTTCTGAAGCTCCTCTGTGTCCTTGATCATTGTCAAACAATGATCATTGATAGACTGCCCATCACACATCTTCGCTCTAAAAAGTCTTCGAGAGACCTCAAAGCGAGCTGTGCGACTCTATTCACCATACAACTCTTACATATAAATCAGTATCTCTCTGACAGTCCTCATGTCTTCATGCTGTTGCTGAAGATCATTGGATATGGACGCTAAGATATAGCACTTCATCTTGTTATCTTCATCCATCCATTTCTCAAGTGCAGCTCATTGATCAGCGGATGGGCGAGCAGGTAACACAAGCGCTTCTTGATCAAGGACATGTGTGAGATTTTTAAAATTGAGAATAATTCTCAGATTTTGGAGCCAGTCTTTGTAATTAGTGTCGGTCAACTTATTTATATCGAAGATTCGGGCTAAGGGGTTTGAACTCGACATGGTTATTTACAGGGTGAACAGTTTCTAGTTAGATTTTTGTACTTATAAGATTATTTATTCTAGAAACTTTAAAAATAAATAAAAGCTCTCATTATTTCTTCGAATCTCCCACACTCTGCAGATGGAGAAACAAAAATCTATACACGATCTATTTTAAGTGGGTACTGCAGTCTCATTAATCTATATACACCTCACTTAATAGTTATTGATAAATATAGACCAATGAGTAGACAATACTTTGTCCATTGCTTCACTAAGCAAGATGTAGTGGGCTTGGTCTTTAAGTCCTATGGCCCACCTAATAGTTATTGGCATATTTCTTAGTTAATTCAGACCCACCATTCACCAGTGGGTGCAAAGCCATCATTGAGATCCTCACCTAACAGTTATTGAGCTCAATCCCATCTATACCCCAGGACATCAAATATCAATAGAGTGGTTGTACCTTTCTGATGCAAACGAACTACTATAACCAGTCGAGAACAATCAATGCCAGGAAGGCACCCGCATCTCTACAATGATGGAAGATCTCTAGACTTAATATTTAATGAAGAGATTTGGACTTAGATCTCTTTTAAATCAGCAGATCTGACATCTGACTGATTAAATTAGGTCAGCACATCAATATGTCTAACCAGTCTAGTCGGCATGGGTGAACTCGAGTCAACAAGTAAACTAACACAAAACTGAATCTCTCAATATGGCCAGATAAGTTAAGATGCATGGGGATGAAGGAAAAACTGCCTTTTTCCTTGTAGGATCTTCCAGATCTAATGAGATCTGGGGCAGAATATTACAAAAACAAATATCCTATGATTATTTTAGATCTAAGATCTATTAGATCTAATTTTTATTATCTGATATTAAATCTAAAATTAAATTTAAAAATATGAGGAATAGAGAAATACCTCTAGGGTAACTAGATTACCCTGTAGATGATTGCAGCAATGCCCAAGATTCTAAAATAGCCACGCAGTCATCTGACCTCTACCGGTATCCACTTGAGTAGGATCTAGATCATCTTCTCCTCACAAATCTTTGCCCCAAAAATTAGATCTGGATCTGATCTGAAAGATCTTCAAAAGATCTTCTGAAGCTGGAGCAGCAGCTTCTCGATAAATCTCTGCAGCCTTCTAATCAAAGAGCCACCACGCCTTGGACAAGCACCAGATGGATGCCCAACCTCTTGAATGTGAAGAGGAGAGGGAGAGGAGTAGAGGGGGCATAGACAAGTGGAGGGGTTTCAAGCTTTTGCTGGGTATTGAGCAGAGACTCAAAACCCTAGGCGCAAACAGGGTTTAAATAGACCCTGCTGCGCCATGTAGTGCCACATCATTCGACCAATCAAAAAATTCTAATTAATTCTGAAAAAATTTTGATTGATGGAGTGATATCATCTGATCATATCAGATAAGAATCCCCATAATTCCTCCTACTGCTGGTGCCAACACTGGATATGCATAGTGAGATTGGCGCCCCACAGTCCAAGTTGATCAAGGGATCAGAGTCCTCATCTCATGGGACTCTATCCTTATCCACTTGGGGCGCATGCCATATCTGATTATGGCACCCACATTGAGGGCTAATTTAGTAGGTGGACACTCCACTAAAACTCTCCAATGACCTCTTGCCAAGTGGCCTTCAGTCCAAGGTCCATGGGTCAACGTTTGACCAATGTCCTAAAATAGAAATGGCAGGTGACAGGAATTGGCAGGTGTTGTCTTAAATTCATCTCATGAATTAAGACAAGATTTTTTTGAACTGGACTGGCTCCAGTCAGACTGAGAGAAACCTTCTTAAGATTCTCTGGGTGAGTCAAATCATATTTGGCTCAGTCGAGATAGAAAAGATTACACGAGGAGAAAGTTAGGCTCAATTGTGTGCTAGCACGATTTTCTTGAACCTAATTGGATCTAATTCAAATCAATCAAACTGGGCTAGCTCAATTGATGACATCCAGACCCTAACTCTTGTTTGTGTGACCCAGTTAGGTTCATTTTCGTATGGTAATTAGACATGTCGTGATCTCATCATCGATATCATCGAAACTCCTTTCGATGGACCGAACTCTTCTGATTCAGACAATTAGAATGATCGATCATCAAGATCATTCTAATTGCTCCCAAAATCCACCAGTGACACCTAACAGTATGTGGTGGCAATCCATCAGAAATAAAGACAAACCTCTCGGTGTAGCTACCTATGTGATTGAGTTCTTCTATTATGAGTCCCGACTGAATTAGGGTTAAGGTGAACTCGTCAAACCCAACATCAGTCATATGAATCAAACGATTGATCTGAGTCCGATGTGAAACCCCAATGGAAAATTTTTTTCCATTATTTCACTCTGCCATGGCCATGAGCTTAAGGATTCGATCTTTCGATCATCATAGGACTACTCTTCTTATCTATCGAGGTTGATAGATCCCATCTTGGTGCAATCTGGTTCCTACAATGGATATGCTACAGCCAACATACACCTCAGAGTTTTGAATGGCTAGAAGACCGAGTTATGGTATAGTCAAACAATAACATACTCAAGGTGAACTATCGATGTACCTCAGGTCAAAGAACTAGACACACAGCTGCAGCATCGAGCTAGTCATCGATGAGAAGGTAGACTTCCTTATGACTGCTTGAGATGGTCACGCTCAGTACTCTCGTTCTCAATGAATACTTGTACTCTCGCTTCGATGTCTCCACACCATAGACTCAAGACACATCTACCCTAAGAAAGCGATCGTACACCAACCTTCCGGATCGATCACCATCCTTGTGATTATCCTATGGTCAGGACCTGTTTATGAGTTAGTTATGTAAATTCATGCCTTAAATTTTTAACTCTTAAAAATATGAATTAACATTCCTACTAACTCAAAGGATGTATCATAGACATAATGTACACAATGTGATAGTAGAATAACCCTTTTATTTATTTATAGTGAAAATTATAAATTTGCCCTTAGATTTGTACAGGAATGTGTCAGCCAATCTGGCATCTAGGGCACACATCTAACAAACTCTCACTTGACCTAATGCCAATTGGCTACATATCTAAGTCCCATCTTCTCAAGGTGGTCTTCGATCTTCTGCTGGCCTAATGGCTTTGTCAGCAGATCTGCCACATTGTCTGTGGAGTTGACTCTCTTAACCTCGACATAATTTTTTTCGAGATAATCACGGATCAATGGAATCGCTGCTCGATATGCTTGGACTTCTTGTGAGACCTTGGCTCCTTAGCTAGAGCTATGGCACCATGATTGTCATAGTAAAGAGGGATGGCATCCGATGACATCACTCCAAGCTCTGCGACAAACTTCTTGTACTAGAATGCCTCCTTCGTAGCTTCTGATGGAGCAATATACTCTACCTCCATGGTGGAATCAGCAATCACCGTCTGCTTAGAACTCTTCCAGCTAACTGCACCACCATTGCAAATGAACAGACTCCCAGATGTCGACTTTCGATCATCTATGTCAGACATAAAGTCTGAGTCTGTAAATCCCTGAATCTGGAGTTCTCCATTCTTAAAGACTAGAAACATATCCTTAGTCCTTCTCAAGTACTTAAGAATATATTTCACAAAAGTCCAGTGCTCTTCGCCTGGATTCAACTGATATCTGCTTGTGACACTCACAGTATGGGCTATATCAGGTCGTGTACATAGCATGGCATACATGAGGCTTCCTATTGCCGAAGCATAAGGGATCTTGCTCATGCGTTCAATCTCCTCAGGTGTGCTAGGGCACATCTTCTTGGAGAGATGAATGCCATGTCTAAAAGGTACTAAACCTCTTTTAGAGTTTTCCATGCTAAACCTTTTTAGCACCTCCTCTATGTACATCTTCTATGAAAGTCCCAGCATCCTATTTGGTCTATCTCTATAGACCTTAATACCCAGTATAAAGGATGCCTCTCCTAGATCTTTCATAAAGAACTCCTTAAACAACCATATTTTGACTGAGGTCAACATGGAAATATCATTCCCAATCAGGAGAATGTCATCTACGTACAGTATGAGGAAGATAACTGCGCTCCCACTGACCTTCTTGAACACACATGGTTCCTCCTCGTTCTTGATGAAACCAAATATTTTGATCACATCATTGAAACGAGTATTCCAGCTCCGAGATGCTTGCTTAAGTCCATAAATGGTCCTTTGCAGCTTGCAGATCTTGTGATCATCATCACTGGATGTGAAACCAAGCAACTGTTCCATATAGATATCTTCCTCAAGATATCCATTTAAGAATACCATTTTCACATCCATCTTTCATATTTCATAATCGAAATAGACTGCAACAGTAAGCAATGTGTGGATGGATTTTAGCATAGCTATGGGCGAAAAGGTATCCTGATAGTCAATGCCTTCGCACTGACTATAACCTTTCGCTACGAGCCTAGCCTTGAATGTCTTCACATTCCCATCTGCACCTATCTTTCTCTTGAAGATCTATTTATACTAATAGGTACAATACCTTCAGGTGGATCTACCAAGGTCCAGACTTGATTTGAATGCATCGAGTCAATTTCTGATCTTATTGCCTCTAACCATTTCTCGGAGATATCTGATATCGCCTCGTCATAGGTCTTGGGGTCATCACCATGAGCCCCATTTCTCATGAGGAACATTTCCTCTACTTCCTCTTGTATAGTACCTAAGTACCTTTCAAGAGATGGAAAACCCTAGTCGATCTACGAGGTGGAAGAGATTGTGTTAGGACTGGTTCTAATTGATTGGGTTCCTCAGGTTCTTTAGCTCGTTGCTCTTGAGAGACATTCTCCTTGAGCTTAATTATTCTTCCGATGCCACCATCTTGAATAAACTATTTTTCAAAAAAAAAAGTATGTCGATTCACAATCACATTGTGATCTTCCAAAATATAGAAATAGTATCCTAATGACTCTTTAGGATATCCTATGAACCGAGCTCTAAAAGATCTGAACTCTAACTTGTCCGCCTGCTGTCTCTTGACATGAGACGGACAACCTCAAATTCTGAGATGACTTAGATTTGGCTTCTTACCATGCCATATCTCATACGATGTGGTAGGAACAGTTTTAGAGGAAACCCTATTCAATACATATATTGCTATCATGAGACAATATCCCCAAAGAAACTCATGGAGGTCCGTGAAGCTCATCATGAAATGGACCATATCTAATAGGGTCCGGTTCCTCCATTCTGAAACCCCGTTGAGTTGTGGCGTTCCAGATGGAGTCCATTGAGAGACTATGCCATTGTCCTTAAGATAGTTTAGGAACTCCCGACTAAGGTATTCTCCTCCTCGATCTGATTGAAGAACCTTAATGGCTTTCCTATTTGTTTTTCTATCTCATGTCTGAATTCTTTGAACTTTTCAAAGGCTTCAGACTTGTGTTTCATTAGAAACACATACCCATACCTAGACATATCATCGGTGAAGGTAATGAAGTAGACATAGTTGCCTCTAGCCGGCACATCAAATGGGCCACATACATCTGTATGTACTAGGATAAGTAGGTCTATGGCCCTTTCCCCATGTCCTGTAAAAGGGAGCTTGGTCATTTTGCCTCGAAGGCATGATTCACAAACTGGATATGACTCAGAAGTCAACGGACTCAATAGCCTAGATTTCTCTAATTTGTTAACCCTGTCTTCCACTATATGACCTAGCCTTAGGTGCCACAGATACCTATCATTTAGACTATCTCTAGGCCTTTTAATTTTCATGGCATTCACATTTTGCTCGATATGAAATACAGATACATCAATATGTAGCTGATAGAGACCATTAATAAGAAAATCATTTGCAACTTTATTATTTTCATAAAATATGTTACAATGGTTCCTATGAAAGCTAATCACATAGCCTTCTTGTGCTAAATATAAAACAGAAATCAAATTTCTACTTGCTGTAGGCACATAATAACAATCTCTAAGAACTAAATCTAATCCTAACGGTAATCGTAGAGGATAGGTTCCCACAGCCACAGCAGCAACTCTTGCTCCGTTCCCGATGCGTAGGATCATATCCCCATCCCTCAGCCTCCTGCTCTCATCAAGACACTGCATAGAAGTGCACAAATGAGCACTAGAACCAGAGTTAAGTATCCAACTGGATGCAGAGAAAATCGTAAGATTAGATTCTATAACGAGCATACCTCCAGAAGGACCATCCTTCTTGTTCTTCAGGGTGGCCAGGTACTGAGAACAGTTCCACTTCCAATGGCCGTCTGAATTACAGTAGAAATATTTTTCTTTTTCAGTAGCCTTCTTCTTCGATTCTGTCTTTTTCTTCTTCCCATCCACCTTCTGCTTCTTCGTAGACTTCTTCTTCTTTTCAAAAGACTTTCTCTTGGAAGAAGTCCACTCCATAGTTAGGACTGAGCCTTTTGAACCCTTCAAAGAAAGCTCAGCCGTAACCAACATGTTCATTAACTCAGCCAAGGTACACTACATCTTATGCATATGGAAGTTCATGATGAACTGACCATATGCATCAGACAAGGATTGAAGGATCACATCAATCTAAAAATCTCTGTCTAAGATGACACCGAGCTTCTCAAGCTCCTCAAGGTCCTTGATCATTGACAAACAATGATCTTGGACTAACTGCCCATCACGCATTTTAGTCTTAAAAAGTCTTTGGCAGACTTGATACTTGGCTGTGCGACTTTGTTCACCAAACAACTCTTGTAGGTGAGCCAATATTTGGTGGGTAGTCATAATATTCTCATGCTGGAACTGTAAGTCATCAGACATGGTACCCAACATGTAGTACCTGGCTTTGTTATCGTCATCCATCCACTTTTCCACAGATGCTCTCTGTTTAGCAGTCGGACGTGCTGGCATGACAGGTGGGTCCTGGTCCAGGACATGAGTCAGTTTCTCGAAACCCAGAATAATTCTGTAGTTCTTCAACCAGTCTTTGAAATTAGGTCCAGTCAATCTGTGGGTGTCTAGTATTTTGGTCAGGGGATTGGACGCAGACATATTTTCTGTAGAGAGTCAAGAGTTTCTAGTTAGATTTTGTAATTAGACTTAACCAATTTGTTTAAAGGTTTTATTTTTAAATAAATTAGGCTCTCATTATTTTCTCAGATCCCTATACTCCCTAGGTAGAGATGTAAAAATCTCCATGATTAGTGATTTCTAGTGGGTGGTGCGGTCTCACCGATTGGCTCACCACCTCACCTAACAGTTATTGATGATGGGTCAACTGATGAGTGGACAACTCTTGTCCAATGATTCCCTAATCATGGTGCATCCAAAACTTGATCTCTAATTCATGAAGCTCACCATGCCCAAAATATTACTCCAATCCTTAATTAAGTCAGACCCACCATTTGCATGAATTAGATTGCTGATTGGGTCCCTCACCGTATCCAAATATTGAGCATAATCCATCCTCTAATCCGTAGCATCCAATGCCTAATGGACATGGTTGCATCTTTCCGATGCAACTGAGCCACTGTAACCAGCTGAGAACAATCAACCCCGAGAAGGGCCCGCACATCCACAATGGTGGAAGACCTTAGACTTAATATTTTCTTAGGAAGATTTGATTTAGGTCTTATTAAACTTGACTTGACATAGTCATAACAATTATGACTAACCTAGTGGCATGGGTTAGCTCGAATTATTAGCCACCTCAAATCAAAACTGGGTCGACACATATGGCTAGGTAAGTGAGACCGGTGGGAGGGATATGCCATTAACTTGACAAGAATGCATTCGAGTCGAGTAGCTCCTAATTAAAAACCAGTCAATCGCATCTGCCTAACTTACCTTAGACACCAAATTATCGAACCAGAACCAATTGGGTTAGCCTACATTCCAGGCTCTAACCATTGAGCCAAATTAGGTCTTAACTTGATCGAGTCACATATGAATGTGATTCGAGCTTGACCTAGACTTAATCCTATTGGACTGGTCAATTATTAGCTTTCATGATCCCACCTAACCAACTTTTGATTCGATTTGATCAACCGCTAGACCTAATTGAGCTACCCAAGCCAGAATCCAATTTTATGAAAATGATTTAGATCTGAAATTCTCAATTTTAGATCTAATTTAATTTCATAAGCTTAATTTATTAATTAAGTCTTGGGTTCATAAATAAAATATGTAAATAAATCTTAGGGTTTCAAGATCTAGAGTTTTATAGAAAAGTAAATTTTGATTTCTGATTAAGGATGAACACGTAGCACCCCTACATGCCATAAGAACACCCCGTTGAATGGGAGGAGAGGGTCTTAAACTCTACTTTATTTTTATGACCGGACAGCCATGAGGAACACCTTAATCAGAAATATTAATTTAACTACAAAACTAATTAGATCTAAGTTACATATCACATATATAATTTCAGATCTAACTTATACATACTTTGCATACATCTCATGTATTAAAATCTGATCTAATTAGCATGCTTTCAGATTTGATACATCACATATAACATCTAAAAAATAAGATTTAAATTAAACTATTTAATATAAAATCTATTCTAGACAGTTACTAGAACAATTCTATAACTAGTCTAGGCATGCAACAGATCAATCTTATGTATTAATTTTTTTTTTTTTCTGATCTGAGTATAACATTTATAACATTATAAAAATAGAGAATAAATTAGATCTAATTTATATTTTAATCATATTAAAATATAAAACTATAAGACTATTCATAGATCAAACTACTCCTAGTCTAGTCATGCATCTCATACATGTTAGATCTACTTAGATTTAATTTTAAATATTTTTGATTTCATATCCTCTCACATCTGATATGACATCTAAAATTTATTAATATCAGATAAATAAAAATAAAAATTAGATCTAAAATAGAGCCATCAACCTGGTTCTGATACCAGTTGAAGGAAAAATCAGCTTTTTCCTTGTAGGATCTTCCAGATCTAATGAGATCAGTGATAGAATATTATAAAAAAAAATATCCTATGATTATTTTAGATCTAAGATTTATTAGATCTAATTTCTATTATCTGATATTAAATTTAAAATTAAATCTAAAAATATGAGGAATAGAGAAATACCTCTAGGGTAACTAGATTACTCTATAGATGATCGCAGCAATGCCCGAGGTTCTAAAATAGCCATGCAGTTGCCTAGCTCTACCAGTATCCACTCAAGTAGGATCTAGATCATTTTCTCCTTATGAATATTTGCTCCAAAAATTAGATCTGGATCTGATCTAGAAGATCTTCAAAAGATCTTCTGAAGCTGGAGCAGCAGCTTCTAGACAAATCTCTTCACCCTTCTAATCAAAGAGCCACCACGCCTTGGACAAGCACCAGATGGATGCCCAACCTCTTGGACTTGAAGAGGGGAGGGAGAGGAGTAGAGGGGATATGGAGAAGTGGAGGGGTTTCAGGCTTTTGCTAGGTATTGAGCAGAGACTCAAAACCCTAGGCACAGACAGGGTTTAAATAGACCCTGCTGCGCCATGCAATGCCACATCATTCAACCAACCAAAAAATTCCAATTAATTTTGGAAAAATTTTGATTGGTGAAGTGATGTCATCTGATCATATCAGATAAGAATCTCCATAATCCATCCTACTGTTGGCGCCAACACTGGATAAGCACAATGAGATTGGCGCCCCACAGTCCAAGTTGATCAAGGGATCAGAGTCCTCATCTCATGGGACTCTATCCTTATCCACTTGGGGCACACACCATATCTGATTATGGCACCCACATTGAGGGATAATTTAGCAGGTGGACACTCCACTAAAACTCTCCAATGATCTCTTGCTAAGTGGCCTTCAGTCCAAGGTCCATGGGTCAACGTTTGACCAATGTCCTAAAATGAAAATGGCAGGTGACAGAAATTGGCAGGTGTTATCTTAAATTCATCTCATGAATTAAGATAAGATTTTTTTGAGTTGGACTGGCTCCAGTCAGACTGAGAAAAACCTTCTTAAGGTTCTCTGGGTGAGTCAAATTACATTTGGCTCAGTCGAGATCGAAAAGATTACACGAGGAGAAAGTTAGGCTCAATCGTGTGCTAGTATGATTTTCTTGAACCTAATTGGATCTAATCCAAATCAATCGAACTAGGCTAGCTCAATTGATGACATCCAGACCCTAACTCTTATTTGTGTGATCCATTTAGGTTCATTTCTATATGATAATGAGACATGTCATGATCTCATCATCGACATCATCGAAACTCCTTTCGATGAACCAGAACTCTTCTGATTCAGATAATTAGAATGATCGATCATCAAGATCATTCTAATTGCTCTCAAAATCCACCAGTGACACCTAGCAGTATATGGTGGCAACCAATCAGAAATAAAGATGAACCTCTCGGTGCAGCTACCTGTGTGATTGAGTTCGTCTATCATGAGTCCCGACTGAATTAGGGTTAAGGTGAACTCATCAAACCCAACATCAGTCATATGAATCAATCGATTGATCTGAGTCTGATGTGAAACCCCAATGGAAGATTCTATTTCATTATTTCACTCTGCCATGGCCATGGGCTTAAGGACTCGATCTTTCGATCATCATAGGACTACTCCTCTCATCTACCGAGGTTGATAGATCCCATCTTGGTGCAATCTGGTTCCTACAATGGATATGCTATAGCCAACATACACCTCAGGATTCTGAATGGCTAGGAGATCGAGTTATGGTGTAGTCAAACTATAACACACTCAAGGTGAACTATCGATGTACCTTAGATCAAAGAACTAGACACACAGTTGCAGCATCGAGCTAGTCATCGATGAGAAGGTAGACTTTCTTATGATTGCTCGAGGTGGTCATGCTCAGTACTCTCATTCTCAATGAATACCTGTACTCTCGCTCCGGTGTCTCCACACCATAGACTCAAGACACATCTATCCTAAGGAAGTGATCGTATACCAATCTTCCAGATCGATCACCATCCTCGTGATGATCCTATGATCAGGAGCTATTTATGAGTTAGTTATGTAAATTCATGCCTTAAATTTTCAACTCTTGAAAATATGAATTAACATTCCTACTAACTCAAAGGATGTATCACAGATATAATATACACAATGTGATAGTAGAATAATCTTTTTATTTATTTATAGTCAAAATTATAAATTTGTCCTTAGATTTGTACAGAAATGTGTCAGCCAATTTGGCATCTAGGGCACACATCTAACAGGGGATCTCCCTGCTGCTTTCCTTAGATATCAATAAAATTGATCAGGTCAGACAACGGAACCAATTAAATAACCATCATCTAAATACTTATCTTAGACACCAAATTGGTCGATTAGAATCAATTTGATTAACCTATTGAAATAGACCCGAACTATTAAGCCAAATTCGATCTTGAGTCAATCAATTTACATCAAAATATGAATCAATATAACCAACTATAACTAAACTCGACTTTGAGCCCCTCTAATCTAATCCTAATCATCTATCAATTAGGTTCAATTAACTACTCAAAATCGAAAAAGGATTCTAGCCTGATCTAATCAATTAGACTCTAATTGTAGTTTGATCATTTAGACCTAATTTGTTCATCCCATACCCACATGCAACAACATAATTTTAGATCTAAAAATAATTTTTAGATTATGTTTCATGACATGCAATTAGTAGCTTATGATCTTGAAACTGTTTCAGATCTAAATCTAGTTTTATATATCAAATAAATATAGTTTCAGATCTAAATAAAAATACATCACATATACATCAAATTTTAGATCTAAAACTAAGTTTATATATATCAAATATATGTAGAACTAGATCTAAAATAATAATTAAAATATTTTAAAAATATCTTTTCAAAAATTGATTCACATCAAATTAGGATAACCTTTACAATATAGGGGGTAAACCCTATATTAGGACAACCTTATATCATTTTGATATGAATTTTTAATCATTCTAATTTTAGATCTAAATTCAAATTAAATATATCACATATGCTAATTTTTAGATCTAAAAGATTTGATTTAATTATTTCAAAAATAATTTTTCAAAATCGATCAATCTTGTGTGAGAATAATCTTTGCAATATAGTGGGTAAATCCTATACCAAGACAACCTTATATCAGCACAAAATTAATTTTAAATTATTAAAACTTTCAGATCTAATCTAAAAATTAGATCATATGTGTTTTTAAAAATCTGTGGCTCTGATACCACTATTAGAAAATCAGATAGGCAGCATGTGCAGATTTCAAAAACTTTGAAAATTAGAGTGAAAAACAAACGGATTAAACCCTTTAACCCCCACATATAATAGATCAAATCTAATCCTATCCAAGTCCAGGAGAAAGCACATATATACAATCTAGAATTTAGATATAAATATGAGATCAGATCTCTTTACCTTGGTGCGGATAGATATTCACCGCTTCTAATGATCACAGATTCATAGATGCTCGAGCTGCACAGGCATCCAACCCCTACAGATATCCATCGGGATCGATCTCGAATTGATTTCTCCTTATAGAAGATTCTTCTTTTCAAGAAGAACCTTAGTCTTAAACACTTTGATCAACATCTTGAACTGGACTGCAAGATCAACTCTTTGATCAACAGCCTTCTTCTTCTTCTCTTCGATCTTCACTCTTAAAGACACCAAGCACTACCTCTTGACATGTGGAAGAGGGGATGCCCAACTCTTGGGCATGGAAAGGAAGAGAGGGAGGAGAGGAGGCATGGAGAAGGGAAAGAGAGAGAGATTTTTCATCAAAAATTAATTATCTAGAAACCCTAGAGACATACCCTTTATATAGGCACTACCCTGATACATAATAGGAATCCAATTATCTTAAAAAGGTAGATCTTTATCTCATAAGAATTCTCTACCTTTTTAATCTGATTTATTTCAATTAAAACTAGATATAAATAGTATATGATCAGCCCCTTTAAGCATGTACAAGAGGCATCATAGGAATACATGTCTGATAGAGTTGAGTTGGCACCCCTCAATAGGGTTTCTAACCAAATAAGAAAAGAAGCATGGCCCCACCTCTCCTCCATGCCACACATGAGAAGGGGGCGAGCCCCACTGGCCAAATCTAGGGATTTGGCACCCATTTCATGCCAAAAATAAAAGTAGGTGCCACCCATTCTTCCATTTATTCCACATGCATACTTAAAGATAATTAAGAGATAAAAAAGAGATAATGTTAGGATAATTATGCCAACTAATTAACTTAATCAAATCCTCTTGGGCTCACAATTAAGAGCCTAATTAAACCTAAATAGATTTAGGTTAGGTTCAAAGCTATGGACTTGATCAAATCAAAGTCCCGAGAAGAATTAGGTTTAACCGTATGCTAGCATAGTTCTCATAAACCTAATAGGATTTCAATAAACCCTGACCCCATTGAAACTTCATAAGTCCAATTGGCAAATAAGAGATTAAATCCCTTAATGTGTGACCTCATAGGTTACATTCTATCTGGTAGTGAGATATATTATGGTTTCCATCATAATATCATCGAAACTCTTTTTGATGGATTGGAATATTTTTAATTCTTCCTTCGAGGGCCATCGATCATCAAGATGAAGCCCGATGAGTCTCACAATCCACCAATGACACCTAGTAGTATGTAGTGCCAATCTAGTAGAATGAAAGTATGAACCCCTAGGTGCAATTATCATATGATTCAGTCCTTCTATCATGAGTCCCGACTTGATGGAGGTCATGAAGAATTCGTCAAACCCTATCATCATTCATATGCTAGATTGACACGACTCGAGTTTATTTGTGAATCTTGTGGAAACTTCTTTTTAGTATTCACACTTACTTTGGCCAAAGATTTTCTGAACTCAGTCTCGCAAATTGCATAGGACTTCTCCTTTTCTATCAAGGTTGATAGATTCCATCTAGATACATTCTACTCCAAACAGCGAATCTAAACCTACTGAAGCCAACATACACAGTAAGAATCCAAATGGCTAGGGACCAAGAGAATGTGCAGTCAAACACAGTAACCTCACTACGAATAGCCAATAGCATCGTAGGTCAAAGAACCACTCACATCACTGTAGCATCGAGAAGACCACTGACGAGTGAGTAGACATCCATATGGTTCTCATGTTGATCACGCTTAGTGAAAGTTGGGAGCATTTAGAAATTAATCACTAATTAATGTATGTCTCAAATTTTTAACTCTTTAAGAATATATAAAAAAAAATTATTAATTTCTAGGATAAATCATGGACACAAACATGATTAGAATGAAAAAGCTCTTTATTGATAATAAAAAGATTACAAGTATAAGTTTAGGCCTTAGAATTATATAATGTGTCAGCCAACAATTGACTTCTAGGATACAAATCCAATAGATCTTACTTGAAAAAGAAGGACCTACTATGAGAAGAAGGATTCAAGATTGATTCTGATAGATACCTATAAAGGCCAGACACGTATGCGGCTCAAGACATCAGTAGCGGTGTATTTCAATCCACACAAAGGTATTGAGATTCGATCTCATCTTTATTTTTATTTTCAGATTATATGAATATATTTCTGAACTCGGATAGGACTAGATGTGATCTAATGTATGTGGGTTAAAGGGTTTAATCCAGTTCCTTTCCACTGTTATTCAAAAGATTTTTAAAATCTATGCATGCATCCTATCTGATTTTCTAATACTTTCGAGGAGTTTCTTATTTTCTTATTAGGTGATTTGAGATCAAATTTAAATCTACTTCCCACATGGCAAAATTTGGATTTCTAAAATCAGATGGGATGCTTAAACACCTCTTCTCCGTGCGCATGCATGTGGGAGAATTGTATCAACATATTAGGGTGATAAAGTCCTTCTGTCTGAAGACTCTTGATAACTTGATAAGCTGATGATATATGACTTTCAAGATGGATGTGTCCTTTCTTTTAGGTGCCCATCTAATGCCTATAAAAAGCCTTATGCGCTAGAAGTCCGAGACATTCAATCTGCTTTCCATTTTCTCTTGGTTGCTCTCCTTTCCTTCTTACATCCCCTCTTAGTCTTATGACAAGGCTTTGGCACTTAAGACAAAGCCTAATTAGGTCCAGACTGTTGGATGTATGCCCTAAAAGCCAATCTTGATTGATGTATATCATATTTTTAGGACATAATTTTATACTTAATGGGTAGTTATATTATTATTAATATTTTATATATCCATGAATTATCCAAGAGATTAACAAGATGATAATACATATTCTCAAAGAGTTGAGAATTTAAGGTATATGTCATTGAAGGTTAATTCTTAAATTATTTCTGATCATAGGATCATTATGGGGATGGTGATTGATCCAGATAGAACGGTGCATGGATCACTTTTTTTGGAAAGATAAGTCTCAAGTTTGCGATGTAGTAACACTGGAGTGAGAATGCAGGTGGTTATTAGAGAACAACTAGCACTGAGCGTGACCAACACGAAAAGTCACATAGATATCTGCTCACTTGTTAATGACTTTCTCGATGCTACAGTAATGTGATTGATCCTTTGACCTGCGATACCATAGCTGCTTGTAGTGAGGCTACTAAAGTTTGACTACACATAAATATTGACTTAATGAGTTTTTGTAATAGATGTTAACGATAGTTGATCCACTATAGGAGTAGGATACGTACCTAGATAGAATCTATCGACCCCGACAGAGGAGAGTAGTCCTATAAAATTTAAGAAGCTAAGTCCTTAAGTCTATGGCCATAGCAATGTGATTGATAGAAAGAAGTTTCTATAATAATCACACATGGACTCCAGCTAATTGAATCTATCATATGATTAATGTTGAGGTTTGATGATTTATCCATGATCTGCCACCTGATCGGGACTCATGATATAGGGACTGTATCATATGTTAACTACACCTTGAGGTTCATCATCTTTTATTCTGTTGGATTGTACTACATACTGCTAGATATCACTGGTAGATTGTGAGACCCACGAGCATAATCTTAATGATCGATGATCTTTGATGGATAGAGTTGGAATGGTTCCAACCCATTGAAAGGAGTTTTAATAATATTATGATAAAGATCATAATATATCTTACTATCAGACAGAATAGAAACTATGAGATTATACACAAAGAGGCTTTTGACTAATCAGATGGTTGAATTACGATTATGAATCATAATAGAATTTAATTATCAATTTGATTGATGATTAACCCAATGCAAAAGTTATAATTAAGTAACTCACTAGAGAGTTAGTGAGTTATAGGAGGATTAATTAGCAATTGGATTGCTAATTGGTTTAATTTGATTAAGCAATAGAGCTTGGATCAAGTCTAACTGAATTAGATTTAATTTGACTTGACATAGGTTTAATTTGATCAAGCCTAATTGAGTTATGAGATAACCCAATTGCATGAGAGAATATTTTTTTTTTATTAGGATTTGGATTTGACCTAATTCTTAATTAGATTAAAATCTAACTAAGAGATTTTGGATTCCTATTTAGATTAGGAATTCTCCTTTAATTGGGTGCAACTAAATCTTAATAAATTAAGAATTAGTTAAGGTTTAAATTAGCCACCAAAAGAGATCCCAATTTGATTGGGACTCTCCCTCTCTCCTTGTGCCATTATGAAGCCCTATGAGCATGCCACATATATCCTACGCCCCTCTTCCTTTTGCATGTAAGAATTCATGTTAATCCTTCTTTTCATAGAAAATATTGGTGCAAAAACCATAGGGCTTGGCGGCATGACATAAGAGTCCAAGGATATATGGACTCTTACCTAAAAACCCTAACTAATCCTATTTAAATAAGGGATAAGTGGGGCAGCAAGAGAAGCTGATATTGATCAGATTTTGGATGCCAAATACAAGGGGGCACGCGTGAAGGAACTTGGAGAAAAGAGGGCATAACATCCAAGGGCTAGGCATGAGGTTTGTTGGCCGTATCCCTTCTTTCTTACAAACAACCAAAGGTTGGTTGTTAGGATCTTCTCTCTCCCTCTTTTGTCCAAGTTTGGGACATGAATATTTCTCTCTCCTTTGTCCAAGAGTTGGATATATTTTTTTAGATCTCTTGCATAGAGATTTTATGCATGTGTTTTACGAAGAAAGAGAAAAAAATGTTCTTCTTATGATCTCTAGCATAGAGATCTTCATCCTCCTATTCTCTTCTTCTTGTCTAAGAGGGACTTAAGAGAAATGAAGAGTTTTCAACCATCAAGATGCGATCTCTATAAGAAAGCTAGCACCTCGATGAGATCAAAAAATTTCTGATCATATCGAGGCCTCATGTGGATATTTATAGAGGTCAGACGCTTATGCAGTTTTAAGGGACCTTTGGAAGATATCCATAATCATCGGATCGCGGTATAGATCGACCCGCAACAATGTGTGAAGATTAGATCTTTCCTATTTATTCTTCTATATTTAATTTTTGTATCTAAATTATATCTCATATATGTAGATCTTATTTTATAATTTTAAGATTTGATCTTATACGTGCTTAGATTAAATTAGATTTAATCTATATTTTTAATTTCTATTTTGTACTTATTTTGAAAAAAAATTTGCATGCATGAAACCATCAAATCTCAACAGTGGTATCAGAGTCACGTCATATGCATGAGATTAGGATTTGGATCTGTTGGGTATAAAATATCCACAGCCGAAGTCCTCAGCAGAATCGACTACACGACAGCTCCGCCCAGACTCCTACGAGAGTCGGGCTCTGTCACCGACATCGACTACATGATAGATCCGCTCGGACTCCTACGGGAGCTGGGCTCCATCCTCAACATCAACTGCTGGTAAGCCACGTCCGGACTCCTATGGGAGCCGGACCTCGCCTTTGACTTTAATTGCAGGAAGACTCCGCCCGGACTCCTACGGGAGTCGGGCTTCATCCTCGACTCCAACGGCTGCAGACAGACTTCGTCCGGACTCCTACGGGAGCCGGACTCCGCCGACAACTTCAACCTCAAGTTGACTCCGCCCGGACTCCCACGGGAGCCGGGCTCCATCCTCAACATCCGCTACCGGTAAGCCCCGTCCGGACTCCTACGGGAGCCGGACCTCGCCTTTGACTTTAATTGCAGGAAGACTCCGCCCGGACTCCTACGGGAGCCGGGCTTCATCCTCGACTCCAACAGCTACAGACAGACTTCGTCCGGACTCCTATGGGAGCCGGACTTCGCCGACAACTTCGACCTCAAGTTGACTCTGCCCAGACTCCCACGGGAGCCGGGCTCCATCCTCAACATCCGCTACCGGTAAGCCCCGTCCGGACTCCTACGGGAGCCAGACCTCGCCTTTGACTTTAATTGCAGGAAGACTCCGCCCGGACTCCTACGGGAGTCGGGCTTCATCCTCGACTCCAACGGCTGCAGACAGACTTCGTCCGGACTCCTACGGGAGCCGGACTCCGCCGACAACTTCGACCACAAGTTGACTCCGCCCGGACTCCCACGGGAGCCGGGCTCCGTCCTCAACATCCGCTACCGGTAAGCCCCGTCCGGACTCCACGGGAGCCGGACCTCGCCTTTGACTTTAATTGCAGGAACACTACGCCCGGACTCCTATGGGAGCCGGGCTTCATCCTCGACTCCAACGGCCGCAGACAGACTTCGTTCGGACTCCTACGGGAGCCGGACTCCGCCGATAACTTCACCTCAAGTTGACTCCACCCGGACTCCTACTGGAGCCGGGCTCCATCCTCAACATCAACTGCTGGTAAGCCCCGTCCGGACTCCTACGGGAGCCAGACCTCGCCTTTGACTTTAATTGCAGGAAGGCTCTGCCCGGACTCCTACGGGAGCCGGGCTTCACCCTCGACTCCAACAATCGCAGATAGACTTCGTCCGGACTCCTACGGGAGCCGGACTCCGACGACAACTTCAACCGCAAGGGGGACTCCGCCCAGACTCCCACAAGAGTCGGGCTCCGTCGCTGACTCCGATTGCCAGTAAGATCCATCCGGACTCCCACGGGAGCCGGACTTTCCACCTGACTTCAGTTGCAGAGGACTCCGCCCAGACTTCTACGGGAGCCGAACTCCGTCATCAGCTCCGACCACTGTCGAGCTTCAGTCGATGGATCTGCACTCCCTAACAGGCTATTTTAACGGCCACGATCCTGCTCCACTTCCTGCGACGGATTTCGTGCAGCTCCATCACTCCCTGACAGGCCGCAGTAACAGTCGCAGCTCTGCTCCACTTCCTACAATGGATTCCGCACAGCTCCACTACTCCCTGGCAGGCCAACATAATGGCTACGATCCTGCTCCACCTCCTGCGATGGATATCACGCGATTCTCCCATCCGCTGGCAAGTCACGACAACGGACGCTGCTCCACTCCTCGCAACTGATTCCACATGGCGAGCTACGGCAATAGCCATGATTCCGCTCCACTACCCTTCGCAATAAATTCCGTCTGACTATTGACAGCCCACTACCAGACGGTTACGAACGTCGCTATCAGTCTGTGGCACCCTCCGCCTATAAAAAGGAGAACCCCAGATACGTTATTATCTAAGCTCTCATCTTTTTATCTAAAAACTCTACTAAATTCTCCGTTCGAGTGCTCCATTCTTGTTGAGGCAGAGAACTGACTTGAGCATCGGAGGGTCTTGCCGGAGCAACCCCACCTACGGTTTAGACTTCCTTTGCAGGTTCCGACGGTGACCGCGACTTCCCCAACTCCAGCTTCTCCGACGCAAGTGGATTTTTGCACCAACAGGATTGGCGCTAGAGGAAGGGTCTGTGTCTTCGCAGTACCCTTGTTCTTAAAGGAGCGTTCAACGGAGCTGCCTTCGATCGTCTCCTCTGACACCCACTCCTTGTTTCCCCCTGCGGGATCCATACTCGATGCCTCCACGCAAGGCATTCACGCGACGGTCCACGGCCTCCGCGGCCAGATCTCAGGCTCCGGCCTCCCCTCCTGTTTCTCAACCTCCTCCTCCTCCTCCTCTGGCGGTGGCGGTCGGCACGGAGTAGTTTGACTTGCTGGCACAGCAGGTCAGAGGCCTCGTCGAAGCTGTGCAAGTGCACCCGGAAAGGGCATCCCCGGAATGCCAGAACCCGACGGCGGGGTGGGCCACCTGGGCCAACCACCCCGTCCTTCCTGGGAAAACAAACCCGAGGGTAGAGAGCCCTCAATCGGACCATGACTCCACCCCTGGAAGATCCCTTCCCCCATTCTGCCAGAGGACCCTCGAGACTCGAAGTCGAGAGGATTTGCTGGACCTGAGGCTCCAGGAGATGAACCGACAGATTGAAGAACTCCGCCATGTGCCCCCCGCTTATGGTGAGGATATTTGTACTGACCCTCCCTTCTCCCAAATGATCATGCAGGAATCGATCCCGCCAAACTTCAAGCTTCCCCAGTTCGAAAGCTACGACAGGACTTCAGACCCGGTTGATCATCTGGAGGCCTTCCGAATGATGATGCTGCTTCACGGTGCTCCTGATGCCATCTTGTGCCGGGCTTTTCCGTCTACCTTGAAGGGAGCAGCGAGGAACTGGTACTCGGCTTTAAAACTGGGTACCATCTTTTCCTTCGACCAAATGAGCCACCAATTTGTGGCCCATTTTGTCAGCAGCCAGCACCCCCGGAAGGGTTCGGAGTCCCTCATTAACATCAAGCAGAGGGAAGGGGAGTCCATACGGGCCTACATCCTCAACGTCGCCGCTGGAGTCCGAACTTGACCAATCAGTCGCCATGGCTGCCCTGAAAGGCGGCCTTCAGAAGAAGGACCTTTTGTTCTCCCTGGAGAAGAAGTATCCCAGGGATTTTGCTGATTTGCTGGCTCGGGCTGAAGGATACGCCCGAGCGAAAGAAGCCTTCAAAATGAAGGATGAAGAGACGGCGAGAAAGTGGCAAGCGGAAGACTCGAGTAAGCCCGCAATTGAAAAAAGGCCAAAGGAAGCCCGGCTGCGCTCTCGATCCCCTCCCGGGCATAAGCGCGCCCATACTCCACCCCGGGCGCACAGGCAGAGAAGCCCGGATCACAGGGTTCAACGGGGTTCCCCACCAGGGAGATTCTGCAACTACGCCCCCCTCAACGTCTCGAAGGCTCAGATATTGATGGAGGTCAGGGAGCAGCTCCCTAGGCCGGAGAGGATGCGCACACACCCCGGGAAGCGCAACCCCAACAAATTTTGCCTCTACCACCGCGACCACGGCCACGACACAGAGGAATGCATCCAGCTCCAGGATGAGATCGAGGAGCTCATTCGGCGAGGTCGACTCGACAGGTTCATCCGCCGTAGGCCTGAGGGTAAAGGAGACCGGCCGAGAGCCCTTCCGCAGCCTGAACCGCCAAGAAGGGAGGAGCAACCCGGGGACCGGCCTCCCATCGAGACCATCGACTCCATCACCGGAGGGCCTCAAGGAGGAGCGGGCCACCCACGATCGTGGAGCTCGAAAAACCTGTAAATGTATCACTTACGATTTCACCTTGAATCTAAATTTCTTTCTACTTAACGTACTCTTCCCATCTGGCATGAATTTATTATGACTGGATATGACCCCTCCAAAAACAAAGTTATGTTAGGAACGGGGGAGAACCCCACCCAAGCATACCCAAAATAAAAGTCCGACTATCTCAAAATCGGATAGGGAGAGAGGCCTGACAACGCCCTGATGTGCCCCCACAGCCATGTCAGGAACAGGAGGAGAACCACATCCTGACATGAGCAAAGTCAAAGACCCGGTTCTTTTAGACCGGATGGGGGGAGAGGCCTTACAATGCCCTAATGTGCCCCCACAGCCATGTCAGGAACAGGAGGAGAACCTCGTCCTGACATGAGCAAAGTCAAAGGCCCGATTCTTTTAGATCGGATGGGGGGAGAGGCCTTACAACACCCTAATGTGCCCCCACAGTCATGTCAGGAACAGGAGGAGAACCTCGTCCTGACATGAGCAAAGTCGAAGGCCCGGTTCTTTTAGACCGGATGGGGGGAGAGGCCTTACAACGCCCTAATGTGCCCCCACAGCCATGTCAGGAACAGAAGGAGAACCTCATCCTGACATGAGCTAAGTCGAAGGCCCGGTTCTTTTAGACCGGATGGGGGGAGAGGCCTTACAACGCCCTAATGTGCCCCCACAGCCATGTCAGGAACAGGAGGAGAACCTCGTCCTGACATGAGCTAAGTCGAAGGCCCGGTTCTTTTAGACCGGATGGGGGGAGAGGCCTTACAGCGCCCTAACGCGCCCCCACAGCCAAGCCAAGAATGGGAGGAGAACCTCGCCCTGGCTCGAGCAAAGTGGAAGGCCCAGACTCCTACGGGAGCCGGGTTCCGTCCGCGACGCCAAGGAAGGCTTCACCCGGACTCCTACGGGAGCCGAGTTCCGTCCACGACGCCAAGGAAGACTTCATCCGGACTCCTACGGGAGCCGGATTCCATCCGCAATGCCAAGGAAGACTTCACCCAGACTCCTACGGGAGTCGGGTTCCATCCACGATGCCATGGAAGACTTCACCCAGACTCCTACGGGAGTCGGGTTCCGTCCGTGATGCCAAGGAAGACTTCATCCGGACTCCTACGGAGTCGGGTTCCATCCGCGATGCCAAGGAAGGCTTCATCCGGACTCCTACGGGAGCCGGATTTCATCCATGACGCCAAGGAAGACTCCATCCGGGCTCCTACGGAAGCCAGGCTCCATCCACGATGCCAAGGAAGATTCCACCCAGACTCCTACGGGAATCGGGTTCCACCCACGACATCTGTAGCAAGAGCTGGTGGTGGCGAAGCTCAGCCGCCCAACAAGATCGGGTGAAAAGAAAAAGCCCCTCATTGGCACCTCCTCGCTCCTATGCAACCCCACGAAAAGCGGGGGAAGGCCTTCACTCCGAGAAGAGGAGGAAAATCAAAAAGGAAGGATGACGAACTACGGCGGGAATGGATGAGGGATGAACCACACCAAAAGACCTAAAGGACTTCGTCCCAACTGAAACGGAGAGTCCCTACCGAACACCTCCGGCCGCTAAAAGGACTTTCGACACCGGTTAGGAAGACAACGACATCCCTGAAATAATGCGGAGCCCGGACGGCCAAGCTCAGGCTCGCGGCCATGTACGATGAGAAGGGCGAGCTAACGCATCGACGACCGGGCACCCCCTAACAACGTCTACATCAGACAAGTCAAATGACAAGAAAAGTTCGGTGGACGGCGATTTAGTGCAACGTGCGGACGAGGTAACACAAAATGCCCTTTTCATTCCATTTCCGATATACACACTACAAAGCCAGGAAGGCCAAGGAAAGAAAGGCAAAATGACAAAAAGGAAGTAAATACATGACAAGACAGAAAGACGAAAAGAGCTCTAAGGAGGCCCTGCTCCCTCCGACCTAGAATTATCTACTCCGTCCCTTAACCAGGACTGCCTCAGATTCTCAATCTCTTCTTCTAGCTCTCTCCTTTTCTGCAGCGCGTCCTGGAGCGCCCGACGAAGTTGCTGGCTCTCAGCTTCCGCCTCTCGATGCCTCTTCCTTAAGACCTCGGACTCCGCCTCCGCGTCCGCGACGGCCCGCCGCTCGAGTGCCAGTTGGATCTTCACTTGTTGTAGCTCGGCTGTCTTTTTCCCGAGGGAGACAGAAATCCCCTCAACGGTGCCTCTTAGGGCTTGGAGCTCTTCAGAATCTTGGGCGGAAGTAAGTTGTACCCTGTTAGCCAGCTGCCTCTGGAGACGGACGACTTCATCGGCCGCCGTCCTGAATCTCTCTTTATATTCTTCCACCTGCCTGCGCCAGCTGGCACGTTGCACGTCGTGGCTCACCTCGACGTCCTGAAGCTGCTGCTGAGGATCGGAGACCTTCTGCGACCACCTCTGGTCATCGTCGACCTGGGCCAAGAGCCGGGATGAATTTCCTTCCAGCTGGCCGATCTTCCCCTTCGCAGCTGACAGTTCCACCTTGAGGGCGCTGATCCTGGCGGCCTGGGCCCAAATTCGGTCGCTGGTGCTCTTCTTGCATTCCTCGAGTTCCTTTGTGAAGTTCGCCTTCCTCCGGCTATACTCCATGATCCCCTTCACATGGAGACTCCGAAAGTGGGTGGCCTCAGCGGTGGCTTCAGAGTGACCTTCTCTCGATTTGCGTAGCTCGCCTTCTGTCCTCTTCAACTTCTTTGTCAGGTGAAGGACCTCCTTCTTCAGCCATTGGATCGTCGATTTCAGCGGGACCCCCAGGGGCAGGGGGAGCGCTTCTGCAGGGCACTGCCATCAGAAGGTAAAAGCGTCAAAGCACGACACATTGCAGGAGGAAAAGCAGAGAGAAGGAGAAGCCATCCGCAACAAGAAATTCAACTTTATTGATTGAATGGTTTTTAAAGACAAACGAAAAAGAAAAATTGCAACGAAGTAAAGGTACAAGATCGGAGGTCTCAGACCTCAGGGGCGGGGGGTGGAGAACTCAGCGTCCCCGGTGCGGGGGCTGCGACAGCAGTGGCGGCTGACGAGGGACCGCCTCGTCTTCAGACTCCTCGCCTAGGAAGCTGAGGTCGAGCTCTGGAAATTTTTTGGCCACCTTCTCTTGGCAGAGCTCGAACCCCTTAATGAATGCTTCCTGGCCAAATTGGACATTCAGGTCCTTCATCTCCGTGGAGGCCTTGAATTCCTCCACTGCAAGGGCTCTGGCCTCCGAGACCAGGACCGGAGTTTGCTCGACCAAGTGGGCAACCTCGGCCTCCGCCTTCCTCGCTGATTCCTCCAAGATCTGCCTCTCCTCCTCCTGGGCTTTCTTCTCCCTTTCCAGGGCCTCCTGGAGGGCGGCTACTTCGGCCGTCTTTGCTTGGAGGCGAGCAACCTCCGCCTGACAGCGTTCCTCCACCTGGAGGATGTCCCTCCTCGTGCGGCTCACCGCCTCGATATAGGCAAGGAGCTGGTGCCCAATCTGCAAAGACAGCTAGGAATCAGTACAAAGGCCGAATAGCCATGTAAATGAAGAGTCGCTCACCTCAAGGAAGGACCCCAAAGAATTCCAAGCCCGCTGCTCAGGATCGGTGCGGTCGATCCTCTCCACGACGTCAGGCAGAATGCAGCCGTCGATCAGCCGCCTGATCAAGTCCCTATCATTGAAGGGATTCTCCGACCCCTCCTCGGAGCAGAGGGACTCGCCCGCAGCATTTTGATGGCTACTCGCCCTGCGGGCCACTGATTTCTTTCTTTTCCCCGCGGCAGGCGCCTCCGTGGGGCGAACCCCCGGGACGGGGGCCCCAGTCGGCGGACTCCTCGAGGAGGCCCGGGGAGCCGTTGGCTTGGCATCCGAGGGAATGTCGATGGCCGGGGCCGCTTGGATGGGTGCAGCTAAGCCCGACTCCTCTGCCCTGGCCCTCTTCGCCGATCCGAAGGTCGCTGCGCCCTTCCTCTTGTGAGCCCTCAGGCCCCTGGCGAGCGCCCGCGCTGCTTCGGCGTCCATTCCTAAAAAAAAAAAAAAAAGGGGGAAAGAAGAAAAAGAAGCAAACCAATCAATCAAGAGTCAGAGGTCGAAAAAAAAAGAGAAAAAAAAAAGAAAAAGAAGAAGAGAGAGAGGAAAAGAAGAAAGAGAGAGAGAAGGAAGAAGAGGTAAAGAGAAGAAGAGAAGAAAGGCATGAAAAGAGAAGATAAGGTAAAAGATGAATACTCGCTGGATCCTGGAGACTCAGGCCGATGTTGAAAAGAAACTGCTCCCTTAGAAGATTGGGAAGGGAAGGAGCGGAATAAGCTAGAAGCTTCTGGGCGGCCTGGAGGTCGTCCTCCCCCAGGCTGGGAGCCCGACGGACAGAATCCCTTAGAGAGCCCCAAGGGGGCAGGCCCAGTCTCAGGGTCGGGCAGTGGACGAAGAGGTATTTCTTCTTCCAATTGTGGATCAAAGAAGGGACGCCTTTCAGTAACCCCTTCTTGCCGAACTGGAGAGAGAAGTACCACCAGTCCTTCGCCGAAGGATGGCGCTTGAAGGTATAGAAGTGCCTAAACAAGGAGAGGGACGGTTGGACCTCGACTATGTGGCAGAGGGAGAGAAATCCTATCAAAAACCTAAAAGAATTTGGGGCCACGGAAGCCAAGGAGATGTCTAAGAAATGGAAGAGGGCAACGACAAAGGAAGGAAGTGGAAGCCGGAGTCCGGCACGGAATGCTTCCTGGTACAAACAAAAGCGACCGGGAGGGGGAGTGCTGGCCCGGTCAGAAGGGCCTGGCAGCTCCAAGTCGTACTCCGAAGGAACTCCATACTGAACCCTTATCAGAAGGAGTTCCTCCGAGGTCAAGGAACATGGAATGGCGCCCGGCATGAAAACCGGACGGAGCCCAGCCCCAGACGCAGGTTCGTCTACAGAGACGGGGACCTGGGGGTTTGAGGTAGAAGAGCTCTCGGAACTGTAGGGAGCAGAAGAGCCAGAAGACATTTTGAGTAGTTTTGAAGGGGGCTCTAAAGGTCCCTGAGAAGGTGGACAGAAAGGGAGAACGAGAGGCCACAGGAAATTAACTCAGAGGGATGCAAAAAGAAACAATGAAAGAGAAGAGGTCCCTAGGCGGTGGAAAGAAGGTTGCAGGTGCTGGAACTAACCTATATCACCCTGAGGGACCTGAGGGACGAAAACAGGAGACGCCTACGGCTCGAGAAGACGCCCACTGAAACAGGGCTCTCGAAGAGAAGGCAGACGCTGGTAAGAACTCAGGAACGGAGTAGAACGCCTAAAGGTGGGAGGACGGGTTTAAATAGACCCTGGGATCCAACGCCATAATGATCACGAATCGCCCCAGGCCAGTCCGCATCCGACACGTGTCCCACTCCCCCTGGCAGGCGGCTACAAGCGGCTGACGGTTGGCAGGACCATTATTGCATCGTACCTGGGCCAGTGTACCTATAGAAATTTCAAAGAGTCCCTTCGTACCGCCCCAATTCGAAAAGACTCCAGCACGCGCGCAATTAATGCCCAAAATATCTGGGGGCGGCAGTGCGCGGGATTTGAGGGGACGGCTTCGACTGTACCCATCTCTCTGTACTTCCTTCGTTCGAAATTCAAACTCAGAAGTAGGGGGACTGGTGTTGGGTATAAAATACCCACAGCCGAAGTCCTCAGCAGAATTGACTACACGACAGCTCCGCCCGGACTCCTACGGGAGCCGGGCTCCATCACCGACATCGACTACATGACAGCTCCGCCCGGACTCCTACGGGAGCCGGGCTCCGTCCTCAACATCAACTGCTGGTAAGCCCCATCCGGACTCCTACGGGAGCCGGACCTCGCCTTTGACTTTAATTGCAGGAAGACTCCGCCCGGACTCCTACGGGAGCCGGGCTTCATCCTCAACTCCAACGGCTGCAGACAGACTTTGTCCGGACTCCTATGGGAGCCGGACTCCACCGACAACTTCGACCTCAAGTTGACTCTGCCCGGACTCCCACAGGAGCCGGGCTCCGTCCTCAACATCCGCTACCGGTAAGCCCCGTCCGGACTCCTACGGGAGCCGGACCTCGCCTTTGACTTTAATTGCAAGAAGACTCCGCCCAGACTCCTACGGGAGTCGGGCTTCATCCTCGACTCCAACGGCTGCAGACAGACTTCGTCCGGACTCCTACGGGAGCGGACTCCGCCGACAACTTCGACCTCAAGTTGACTCCGCTCGGACTCCCACGGGAGCCGGGCTCCGTCCTCAACATCCGCTACCGGTAAGCCCCGTCCGGACTCCTACGGGAGCCGGACCTCACCTTTGACTTTAATTGCAGGAAGACTCCGCCCGGACTCCTACGGGAGCCGGGCTTCATCCTCGACTCCAACGACTGCAGACAGACTTCGTCCGGACTCCTACGGGAGCCGGACTCTGCCGACAACTTCGACCTCAAGTTGACTCTGCCCGGACTCCCACGGGAGCCGGGCTCCGTCCTCAACATCCGCTACCGGTAAGCCCCGTCCGGACTCCTACGGGACCCGGACCTCGCCTTTGACTTTAATTGCAGGAAGACTCCGCCCGGACTCCTACGGGAGTCGGGCTTCGTCCTCGACTCCAACGGCTACAGACAGACTTCATCCAGACTCCTACGGGAGTCAGACTCCGCCGACAACTTCGACCTCAAGTTGACTCCACCTGGACTCCTACTGGAGCCGGGCTCCGTCCTCAACATCAACTACTGGTAAGCCCCGTCCAGACTCCTACGGGAGCCGAACCTCGCCTTTGACTTTAATTGCAGGAAGGCTCTGCCCGGACTCCTACGGGAGCCGGGCTTCACCCTCGACTCCAACAACTGCAGATAGACTTCGTCCAGACTCCTATGGGAGCCAGACTCCGACGACAACTTCAACCGCAAGGGGGACTCCGCCCGGACTCCCACAAGAACCGGGCTCCGTCGCTGACTCCGATTGCCGGTAAGATCCGTCCGGACTCCCACGGGAGCCGGACTTTCCATCTGACTTCAGTTGCAGAGGACTCCGCCCGGACTCCTACGGGAGCCGAACTCCGTCATCAGCTCCGACCACTGCCGAGCTTCAGCCGATGGATCTGCACTCCCTGACAGGCTATTTTAAAGGCCACGATCCTTCTCCACTTCCTGCGGCGGATTTCGTGCAGCTCCATCACTCCCTGACAGCCGCAGTAACAGTCGCAGCTCTGCTCCACTTCCTACAACGGATTCCACACAGCTCCACTACTCCCTGGCAGGCCAACATAACGGCCACGATCCTGCTCCACCTCCTGTGATGGATATCGCGTGATTCTCCCATCCGCTGGCAAGTCACGACAACGGACGCTGCTCCACTCCTCGCAACTGATTCCACATGGCGAGCTACGGCAATAGCCACGATTCCGCTCCACTACCCTTCGCAATAAATTTTGCCTGACTATGGGCGACCCACTACCAGATGATTACGAACGTCGCTATCAGTCTGTGGCACCCTCCGCCTATAAAAAGGGGAACCCCAGATACGTTATTATCTAAGCTCTCATCTTTTTATCTAAAAACTCTGCTAAATTCTCCGTTCGAGCGCTCCATTCTTGTTGAGGCAGAGAACTGACTTGAGCGTCGGAGGGTCTTGCAGGAGCAACCCCACCTTCGGTTTAGACTTCCTTTGCAGGTCTCGACGGCAACCGCGACTTCCCCAACTCCAGCTTCTCCAGCGCAAGCGGATTTTTGCACCAACAGGATCTAAAATCTGTAGAGAAAAATTTTAGATCTAAAAGTTTTTAATGTCATTCTAATATAAGATTGTCCTGACATAACTTGTTATACTGTATGGTTATCCTAGAATGATATTAAAAATTTTTAATTAAAATAAAATTTTAGATGTAATTTTTATCATATATGTTATATACGTTTTATCGTTTAGATTTAAAAAAAGTTTCAAGATCTATTTTGATTTGTATATATGATATATGAAAGCATGTTTAGGTCTGAAATCAGTTTCTGTGATCTAAATTTTATTCATTTATATGATATATGATTGTATGTAAGATCTAAAAAACTATTTCGAGATCAAAACTTACTTTTCATGCAAAAAAAATAGATCTAAAAATTTAAATTTATGATCTAAAATTTGTGTTTGTACATGAGAGATTGACCATGGGTAGATCAAATTAGGTCATATAATTAGATTACATCTAGGGTTTCTGATTTGATCATAATGAGTCAAAATTGATTTAGCAGTTGATCAAACTGAGTCAAGTATTGATTAGAATTAGATCAATAGAGCTTAAAATTATACAATTATTGTTGATTGAATCAATTGACACCTATATATAGAATCGATTAATCTAAGGATCTAATTCGACTCTATGGCTCGAGCCTAATTCATTTAAGCTAATCTATTTGGACCAACTGATCAATTGGTGTCTAAAGCAAGTAACTGAAAGATGATTATTTAATTGATTCTATTTGCTGACTTGATCAATTTATTGATGTCTAAGAAAAGCAATGGGGGGACCCCCACCGATCTCCACTTACCTTACCAATTTGAAAGATTGAGTCTCAAATGTGGTTGCTTGGCAGTTTAGTTTAGCCCATGTCAATTAAATCAGTCATATGATGACTGATTAGATGAGACTTAAACTCAAATCTCTCTATAAATATTAAGTCCAATGGTCTTCCACTATTGTAGATGTGTGGGCATGCTATCGGTGTTGATTGTTCATAGCTCGTCACAGTGGTTCAGTTGCATCAGAAATATACAACCACTCTATTAACAAAGAGTTGCTTCAAGATAAAGATAGGATTGGGCCCAATAACTATTAGATGAGGGATCAATGATGGCTTTGCACCTGCTTATGAATGGTGAGTCTAACTTAACTAAGGAGTGTGGGCAATAACTGTTAGGTAAGCCCACATGACTTAGAGATCAAGTCACTGCAACATACTTAGAAAGTATCTGGATAAAGAGTTATCCACGCATTAATGTACGTGTTATCAATAACTATTAAGTGAGGGCATGGCATCGGTGGGACCGCAATATCCATTAGAAATCTAGTTGTCACATTAGGATTTTCATTTCTCCACCTAAAGAGTGTGAGAGATCTAATAAAATAGTACAAGCTTTTTTGCATCTAAAAGTTTCTAGAATAAATTATAAAATAAGTATAAATATCTAACTAGAATCTTTACTCTCTGTTGTTTATAGTGTCAGCTTCCAATACTCTAGCTCAAATCCTAGATATCAATCATTTAACCAAAATCAGTCACAAACCTAAGAATCATTCTTAATTTTAAAAAATTAAATAATATTCTCTATCAGGTTATTCTAATGTTAACAGCTTGTCCAACCTAAAATCAATGAGCTATACTTCATAAGTGGATGGACAATGATAATAAAGGTAGATGCTATATGTTGAAGTCCATGTCAGATAAACTCCAACGTATGCATGAGCACATGTATACTGCCAACGACATGTTGATTCATCTACAAGTGTTGTAAAGTGATCAAAATCACACAGTGCATGAGATGCGTGATGGGCAGTCAGTCAATGATCACTATTTGATAATAATCAAATATACTAAAGAGCTTAAAAAGCTCGACATGACCATGCACAAAGAATTGCTTGTGGATTTGATCCTGCGATCCCTTTTTAGTTTGTATGGATAGTTTATGGTAAACTACCATATGAATGATCATCATGGCATCTTATCTGAATTGATCAAAATGTTGGTAGCTAAAGAACTTTTGAAAGGTTCAGAGGAACATACCTGGAGAGCCTAAAGAAATAAGGACATACCTTGAGCAGGCATGTTAAAATTAGTTAATACTATCCTTACAATTTTCTCTTCTCTCAGTTGAGTTTTAGACTCTAGTATTTTTATGCACTTTATTATAGAGTCTATGGAAAGGTAAAGGACTGAGGTAGTAATCTTTAAAGTTAGGAATCGGACAAGAGTTGCTACTATGGCCGTGGGTATCTATCCTTTATGATTATCATTTAAATTTAGTTCTTAGAGACAGTCTCTATCATTTGTATGGTGATGCATCTATGAACTTAATTGAGCAAGCAGTGAATGCCATTGGATCTGAGAGATCCAAAGTTGAGATAAATCTGAAGTATATGTGACACCTTAGACTAGGTCGTATAAAAGAAGAAATGATTAATAGACTAAAAAAATATGAATTTTTGGGCTCATTGACTATTGAGTCATATCTAGTCTGTGCATCATCTCTTTGAGAAAAAATGACCATGCTACTCTTGTGGGACAAGAGGAAAAGGACCACTGAGATACTTATCCTGGTACACATTTGATGTGTGTAGCCTATTTGATGTGTTAACCAAGGAAAGTTGTCTTTACTTCATTACCTTTATTGATTATCAGTCATGGTATGGATAGGTATATGAGATACAAATCTGAAACTTTTGAAAGATTTCAAGAATTTAGATGTAAAGTAGAGAAGCAAATCGAAAATATTTTTAAAGGTACTTCGATCAGATCGAGGATGCAATACCAAAGTAAAAAATTTCTGAGTTATCTCATAAAATTATAGTTTCATATTGGACCCCTCTTAATTCATCTCAGCTCAACGAGATAATTAAGAAGAGTCATGAGATTGTATGAATTATGGTCCGATCCATGATGGACTTCATTGATTTATTATTATTTCTTTAGGGACATACTTTATTTTTAAAATTTATTTATAAAATTGAGTTCTCTCTAAATCTGTTCTTACTATACCATATGAGATATGGCATGGTGAGAATCAAATCTTGATTATTTCAAGATTCAGGAATGTCCAACCTATGTCAAGGATAGCAGGCAGATATGTTAGAGGATAGGTCTATAAAGCTCATTTCAAAGAATATTATAAAAGAGTTTGGGATACTATTTATTCTTCTGAAAGGATCATAATATGATTGTGACCCATCATGCTATCTTCTTGAAAAATAATTTATCCAAGATGAAGCAGTGGGAGGAAAGTTAACCTCGAAGAGAGATCTCTGAAGAGCAGCGAGTCATAGGACCTAAAGAACCTATTCATGATGAGCCAGTATATGTATGTAACTCCTCCACCTCATAGATATAATAGGATCTTCCATTCTCTCGAAAGATACTTAGATATGCTTAATAGAGGATGTAGGGAAAAATTAGTTCTCATGGGAGATAGAGAATATAAAGATGATCCCAAAACCTACAACGAGGTGATGTTAGACATTGACTCCAAGAAAGAGATATGAAATAGCTTTTCTAACTGGATATTTTTGAAAGATATCTATATAGAGTAGCCTATGGATTTCACTCCTTGTGATAGAGACCACAAAGTCTGTAATAATCTTGAAGTTGGAATATTTTTTTTTGATGATATGATCAAATTATTTGATCAGAAATAAAAAATTATGTGTTTATAAAAGGATCAGTGGGAGTGCTGTCATGTTCTCCATAATGTACATGGGTGACATCCTTCTGATTGGGAGTATCCAATATTGATATCGATTAAAATGTGGTTGTATATAGAATTCTCTATAAAAGACCTAGGGCAAGCATCCTATATTCTGATAATATAAAGATCTATAAAGATAGATCCAATAGGATGTTTGTATTTTTCACAGAAAAGTACAGAGAGTAGATGCTGAAAGAGTTCAGCATAAAAGTCTTAGAGAGGGGTCTGCTATCCTCTTGGGCATAGAAATATGCCATGTTATATACTCGAGCTGATATAGTCAATACTGTGAATGTCATGAGTAGATATCAGTCATATCCAGACTAGGAGTGCTGGATTACTGTGAAAGCATCCTTAAGTACTTGAGAAGAACTAAAGATTTGTTCTTAAATTTTGAAGAAAGGTCAAAGCTAGAAGTGGGAGGATACACTAATTCAAACTTTGTGTCTGAGTTAATGGTAGAATATCTACATCAAGGGGTGTGTTCTTGTGTAATCATGATTTGATATCTTGAAAGAATTTCAAGTAATCGATTGATGGAAGCTGAGTACACTGTAGATATGTAAGATGCATTCTGATTCTAATGTTAGTAGCAAAACTAAATATCATGCCATTAGATGCATGACACTATACTGCAAAGATAATGGTACTATAGCCCCATTAAGGAGTCAAGATCTCACTAGTATCCAGCACACAGAGTAATAGTATATGCGACTACCTCAAGTAGAAATATATAGAGGTGCAGAAAGTAAACTCTACATGAGATGTGGTAAACCCACTAGCAAGTCACTTAGCTAGCCAAAGACTAAAGCCTATCTTGAGAAGATAGGGCTTGGTATATGGCAGATTGGCTTTAATGCAAGTGAAAGATTGTTGGATGTATGCCTTAGAAGTCAATCTTAACTGACACATATCATATTTTTAGAATATGATTTTATACTTAATGGACAGTTATATTACCATTCATATTTTATGTATCCATAAATCGTCCAAGAGATTAACAAGATGATTACACATATTCTCAAAGAATTGAGAATTTGAGACATGTGTCATAGTTAATTCTTAAATTACTTCTGATCATAGGATCATCATGGAGAAGGTGATTGATCCAGATAGATCAGTGAATAGATCACTTTCTTCGAACAGATGAGTCTCAAGTCTGTGGGATAGTGACACTGGAGTAAGAGTGCAAGTGATTGTTAGAGAACAACAAGCATTGAGCATGACCAACATGAGAAGTTACATGGATGTCTGCTCACTCGTTAGTGACTTTTTCGATGCTATAGTAATGTGACTGATCCTTTGACCTACGGTGCCATAGTTGCTCACACTGAGACTGCTGGAGTTTGACTACACATAAATATTGACTCAATGAGTCCTTGTAGTGGATGTTGGTGACAGTTGATCTACTATAAAAGTAGAGAGTATTGCTCCATTAATTGATTTTGATGATTACAAAATATTTGAGGGGATTACTAATGATTTTAGCTTGAAAAAGGATTTATTGTATTTCAGGAGCAAAACATAATTTTATCAAGTTCTATTTCGAAAGCCTCAAGAGCAAGAATAGAAGATTTGTGATCTATTGGAGGTAATTTTATTTTTTTTGGATGTATATTTTGAGAGAAAATTATATTAAAAGAAAAGGGTCAACCCCTAGGGTCGATCCCTGTCAAAAGGGGCTGAACGGCACGCTATTTTTGACTGGCACACCCAAAGGAGATGACCCTAGGGGTCGACCTTTATTGTCTATGCAAGTCAAAGATAAAGAACAGTCACTTTCTGTTCTGCACCACAAAGGTCGATCCTATGAGTCGACCCCTGGTCGACCCTATGAGTCAACCCCTGTGATGAAAAATTTTTATAATGGCTAGTTTTTTAGCTCATTTTGACAGTATTTAATACTCATTTAATGCACTCTAACGGCTTTAATTCTGTCCAAATTTCTCTCCACCATCTATTGAAGATATAAAGGTACTTAAAGGAGAAAAAAAGTGAAGATTTTTCAAGCATTCATTTCAGTCCTAAGCAAAAAATCCTCTTCAAGCAAAAGAAGCTTTCATTTCAAATTCACCAACCCCTCAAGAGCACATTCAAATCTTCAACAACCTTAAGGAAATTCAAAAAATCTTCTTTCTTGTTGTGTAAAGTGTACTTAAAGTTTTATTTTCTCATTAAAGGAGCTATTGGGTATAAAATATCCCACGGTCGAAGTTTGTAAAAGACCGACCCTTCCAGGGCTTCTCTGGCTTCAGACCTTGTGTGGCATCTCTCTGAACCCCCCCCCCCCCGACCGTTCGAGCTTCCGAACTTCTCTGACAATGAGCTTCTCCATCCATCTACTGTGCTGCTTCAAAGGCTCTCTAGGTCTCACTGTTAGCCGACCTTCTACGGTGATCAACTATTCTTCGAACTCCTTCCGGACTTCATCAATATCCGAGCTTCTTCGACAACGAGGTTTCTACAGTAATCGGACTCCATCCGAGTTTCTACGATGGTCGACCACCTTCAAGATTCTAATCAGGCTTCTATGAGAGCCGAACTTCTACTATGAGCGGTCTGCTCCGAACTTCTATTACGAACGGTCTACTCCGAACTCCTACAGTGGGTGGTCTACTCCGGATCTCTACTGTAAGCAAATTTCATTCGAGCCCCTACTGTAAACACGTCTCTTTCGAACTTCCATTACAGGTAGACTTCAGTCGAGCTTCTTTGTAGCCGGATCCTAGACGAGCTTCTACAGCGGGACAGGACCCACTGGCCAGATCGCTACTCCGAGCTCCCACGACAACTGATCTTCGATTGAGCTTTTACAATAAGAGGTCTCCTTTCAGCCTTCTGCAAGAACCAGACCTCGACTGAACTTCCATAGTGGATGGATATCGGACGAGCTTCTACGATGGATAGACTCTGGCAGCTAGATTCTTACAACGACCGGTTGCCTTTGATGTCTGCCGAACCTCCCCAGCGCCATCCGAAGTCCATCACCGGCCGACCCTCCGCCAGATCCTTCATGAAATCGAACTTCTTCGATGGATCATCTTCAGACGAGTTTCCACATCAGGTGAATCCCAGACGGACTTATCTAGCAATCAGACTCCTACCAGGTTTCACCAACGGAAAGTCTCCATCTGAGCGTCTACAGCAGATGACTCCCACCTGTAGTATCAGCGCTTAAGGTATCCGATAACAATGGACTCGTTAGCAGCTTCAGAGACATCCGAGCTTCTCCCAGATCGACGGGATGGAGAGCCATTCCGCTCCATCAGATATCCCAGCCGAGCTCCAGCCGACAGATCCGAACTCTATGGCAAGTCACGACAATGGCCACAACCCTGCTCCACTCTCTGCAACGGATTCCACGTGGCTCCACTACTCTCTGACAAGTCACGACAATGGACACCGCTCCACTCTCTGGGCTCCACTACTCTCTGGCAAGTCACGACAACAGACACCACTCAACTCTCCGTAACAAACTCCACGTGGCCCTGAACGACCCCTGACGCCACTACTCTCCGTAACAAACTCCGGACGGCTCTGAACAGCCCACTACCAGGCGGTTACAGACGTCACTGTCAATTAGTTATGCACTCCATCTATAAAAAGGGACCCCCAGATACGTTCTTCTCTAAGCTCAAAAACTCTATCTCAAAACTCTACTAAAATTCTCACTCGAGCACTCCATTTCTGTTGAAGCAGAGTACTGACTTGAGAGTCAAAGGGTCTTGCTGGAGCACCCCCAACTCCGATTTAGACATTCCTTGCAGGTCCCAATGACGGTCGTGGTCATCTTGACTCCAGCAACTCCGGCTTCGACGGAATTCTGCACCAATAGAATTGGTGCTAGAGGAAGGGTCTGTGTCTTCACAGTACCCTTGTTCTTGAAGGAGTGCTCAATGGGATTGCCTCCAGTCATCTCCTCTGACGTCCTCCTCTCCTTCTCCTATTAGATCTCTACCTGATGCCTCCCCGAAAGGCATCCACCAGACGATCTACGGCCTCTGCGGCCAGATCTCAGGCTCCGACCTCGCCTCCAATTTCTCAGGCTCCTCCTCCGGCAATGACGGTCGGTATGGAGCAATTCGACCTGCTGGTTCAGTAAGTCAGAGGCCTCACTGAAGCAGTGCAGGCCATGCAGTAGCAGCAACAACAGCTGCAGGTGTCAGTGCGATTGGAAAGAGCATTGTCAGAGCTCCAAGATCTGGCAATAGGGTGGGCCACTTGGGCCAGTCATCCTGTCTTCCCTGGCAAGGGGAAACCGAGGGTGGAGAGCCCCCGGTCTGATCACGATTTCACTCCCGGAGGATCCCTACCTTCACTCTACTAGAAGACCCTCGAGACTCACAGTCGAGAGGACCTCCTAGATCGAAGGGTCCAGGAGATGAACCGATGGATCGAAGAGCTCCACCACGCTCCCCCTACTTATGGTGAGGACATCTGCACTAACCCTCCTTTCTCTCAAATGATCATGTAGGAACCGATCCCGCCAAACTTCAAGCTCCCCCAATTCGAAAACTATGACGGGACCTTGGATCCGGTTGACCACCTGGAGGCCTTCCGGACAATGATGCTGCTCCATGGTGCGCCAGACGCCATCCTGTGCCGAGCTTTCCCATCCATTCTGAAGGGAGCAACAAGAAACTGGTACTCAGCATTGAAGTCGGGTACCACCTTCTCCTTTGACCAGATGAGCCATCAATTTGTGGCTCATTTTGTTAGCAGCCGGCATCCCCAGAGAGGCTCGGAGTCCCTCATCAACATCAAGCAAAGGGAGGGGGAATCCATCCGAGCTTACGTCAACCATTTAACGTCGCCACGTTGGAGGTCTGGAACTTGGACCAATCGATCATGATGGCCGCCCTGAAGGGCGGTCTTCAGAAAAATGATCTTTTATTTTTCCTGAAAAAGAAGTATCCCAGAGACTTTGCTGATTTGCTGGCTCGAGCTGAAGGAAATGCCCAAGCAGAAGAAGCCTTCAAGATGAAGGACGAGGAGACCGCAAAGGAGCGGCAGGCAGGAGACTCAAGCAAGCCCGCAGTTGAAAAAGGGCCGAGTGAAGCTCGACCGCATTCTCGAACTCCTCCTGGACACAGGCATGTTCGGACTCCTCCCCGAGCTCGTAAGCAGAAAAGCTCGGACCACAGAGTTCGGTGGAGCTCTCCCCCCGGAAGATTCCACTGTTACGCCCCTCTCAACGCATCAAAAACTCAAGTGCTGATGGAGGTTAGGGAGTAGCTGCCAAGGCCGGAAAGGATGCACTTGCACCCCGAAAAGTGCAACCTGAACAAATTCTGCCTCTATCACCATGACCACAGCCACGACATAGAAGAAAGCATTAAGCTCGGAGACGAAATCGAGGAGCTCATCAGGTGAGGTCGGCTCGACAGATTCATTCGACACCGACCTGAAGGTAGGGAAGACCGGCCTAGGGCCCTGTCATAGCCGGAGCCGCCAAGGAGGGAGGAGCAACCTAAAGATCGACCTTCGATTGGGATTATCAACTCCATCTCAGGAGGACCCCGACGGAGAGCAGACCTTCCACGACTATAGGGTTCGAAAAACCTACGAATGTATTACCAACAACTTTGCCCTAAATAAAAATTTCTTTCATATTCGTGTATTTTTTCTTTTGGCATAAGCTTATAACGACAAGAAGTAACTCCCCCATACAAACGAAATTAAGCATGTTAGGAACAGGAGGAGAACCTCATCCTAACATGAGCAAAGACGAAGGCCCGATTTCTTAAAGACCGGATGGGGGGAGAGGCCCTTGCAACGGCCCTTATGTGTCCCCACAGCCTTGTTAGGAATAGGAGGAGAACCTCATCCTAACATGAGCAAAGACGAAGGCCCAATTTCTTAAAGACCGGATGGGGGGAGAGGCCCTTGCAACGGCCCTTATGTGCCCCCATAGCCTTGTTAGGAACAGGAGGAGAACCTCGTCCTAACATGAGCAAAGACGAAGGCCCGATTTCTTAAAGATCGGATGGGGGGAGAGGCCCTTGCAACGGCCCTTATGTGCCCCCACAATCTTGTTAGAAATAGGAGGAGAACCTCATCCTAACATGAGCAAAGTCGAAGGCCCGGTCTCTTAAAGACCGGACAGGGGGAGAGGCCCTTGCAACGGTCCTTATGTGCCCCCACAGCCTTGTTAGAAATAGGAGGAGAACCTCATCCTAACATGAGCAAAGACGAAGGTCCGATCTCTTAAAGATCGGACGAGGGGAAAGGCCCTTGCAATGGCCCTTATGTGCCCCCACAGCCTTATTTGGAAAGGAGGAGAACCTCGTCCTAACATAAGCAAAATCAAAGGTCCGATTACTTAAAGACCGGATAGGGGGAGAGGCCCTTGCAGCAGCCCTTGCACGTCACCACAACCCTGTTAGGAGCAGAAGGAGAACCTCATCCTAACATGAGCTGAAACTGACTGTCGGGAACAAGAGGAGAACCTCATCCTGACATAAACAAAGGCTCGATCGATCAAGATCGGACAAGGAGGAAAGCCTCCTCAAATGCCCCTCTACACTCTCACGACCCCGTCAAGAGTAGAGGAAAGACCCTCACTCGAACACAGAAGAAAAGGAGAGATGAAAAGAGAAAATGATGAACTACGCCAGCGATAAGTGAAAAATGAACTGCATCAAAGGCACAAGGGACCTCATCTCAATGAGGAAAAAAACCCTTGTCGAAAATCTCCAGTCTCTAAGGGTGAATCAGCATAGCAACGACCAGGAATCTTCGAACAACGTCGATGTCGAATAGGACGAAAAACAAAAGAAGTTCAGTAAACGATAACTCAATACCAAAATAGACGAGGTAACGAGAAAGATTCCTTTTCATTTCATTAGTAAAGTATGCATTACGAGGCCTTTGAAGGCTGAGACTCAAGGGACCTCATCTCAACGAGGAAGAAAACCCTTGTCAAAAATCTTCAGTCCCTAAGGACGAATCAGCACAGTGATGATCGGGAACCTTCAAACAAAGCTGACATCGAGCAAGACGGAAGACAAAAAGAGTTTGGTAAATGACGACTCGAAGCAAGAACAGACGAGGAATTACCAATTACACCGATGCCAAATGAGGTGGAAGATAAAGGAAGTTCGGTAAACAACCATTTAATACCAGAATGGACAAGGTAATAGACAATTTTATTTTCATTTCATTGGTAAAGTACATATTACAAAGCCTTGAAGGCCAAAAATAAAAAGAGAAACGACCAGAAAAAAAAAAAAAAAAGAGAGAGGAGAAAAGTTCTAAGGAAGCTCAGTTTCATCAGACTTTGAACTCTCGATTTCGGCCATCATCGAGGATTACTTTAAGTACCTGACTTCTTTTTCCAGCCTCCTTTTCGGCAATTACTCCAGCATTATCTTCAAAGATATGTAGATGCCATCTTTTTCGTGCCATGGTTCCCACTGCCTCACAATGATGGTGGGCATGACCTTCTTTCTGAGGTCAGGTTTCCCCTCATAGTGACGACAGGCGTGACCTTCTTTCTGAGGTCAGGTTTCCCCGCACAATGATGCACACCGAGAAGCACTCGCAATCGAAGATGTGCCTAAGCACGGGCTCTGGATGATCAAGATGAAATACGACCAGATCTGTCTCTTCTACCCTCGCCTTCTTCATCGATCCGAAAGTTGCAGCGCCTTCCCGCTCGTGGGCATTGAGACTCTGGGCTAACATCCGAGCCGCATCCGCACCCATATCTGCAATGAAGGATAATCGGCACAGTCTATGAACGTGGCCCCAAAAGCAGAGAAAGTTCTGGGGCTAACCTAGGCTGGTATGAGGGATGCAGGGATGCAGAGATGAGGATGACTCGAAGGATGCCTAAGGCCAAGAGGGAAGGACCGAAGGAACTCCTGTGCAAAGTGAAATCCCCGAAGCGGGGAGACGGGTTTAAATAGGTGATAGGGTTTGGAGCAATAATAACTGCAGGACTCCTCTGGCCAGTCCATGACCGCAACATGGCTCACTCGCCATGGCAAGTGGCTGAAGGTGGCCGACAATTAGTAAAACCATTATTGCATCGTACTTGGGGTAGTGCTCCAACAGAAATTCCAAAAAGAAGAAGTCTTTTTCAAAAAGGCTCTAGTACCAGCGTGCCAAACGTCAAAATATCTGGCAACCATCAAGTACGAAAATCGAGGGAAGCAACTTCGGCCATGAGAATTTCTCTGTACTTCTTTCATTCGAATCCGAACTTGAAAGTAGGGGGACTAGTGTTGGGTATAAAATACCCCCCGATCAAAGTTTGTAAAAGACCGACCCTTCCAGGGCTTCTTCGGCTTCCGACCTTGTGTGGTGTCTCTCTAAACCCCCCCCCAACCGTCTGAGCTTTCAAACTTCTCCGACAATGAGCTTCTCCATCCATCTACCGTGCTACTCCAAAGGCTCTCTAGGCCTCACTGTCAGCCGACCTTCTACGGTGATCAACTATTCTCCGAACTCCTTTCGGACTTCGTCAATATTCGAGCTTCTTCGACAATGAGGTTTCTACAGTAATCGAACTCCATCCAAGTTTCTATGACGGTCGACCGCCTTCAAGGTTCTAATCGAGCTCCTATGAGAGCCGAACTTCTACTACGAGCAGTCTGCTCCAAACTTCTACTACGAGTGGTCTACTCCGAACTCCTACAGTGGGTGGTCTACTCCAGATCTCTACTATAAGCAAATTCCATTCGAGCCCCTACTGTAAACACGTCTCTTTCGAACTTCCATTACAGGTAGACTTCAGCCAAGCTTCTTCGTAGCCAGATCCCAGACGAGCTTCTACAGCAGGACAGGATCCACCGACCAGATCGCTACTCCGAGCTCTCATGATAACCGATCTTCGATCGAGCTTTTACAATAAGTGGTCTCCTTTCAGCCTTCTACAAGAACCAAACCTCGATCGAACTTCCATAGTGGATGGATATCGGACGAGTTTCTGCAACGAACGGACTCCGATAGCTGGATTCTTACAACGATCGATCGCCTCTGACGTCTGTTGAACCTCCCAAGCACCATCCGAAGTCCATCGTCGGCCGACCCTCCATCAGATCCTTCATGAAACTGAACTTCTCCGGTGGATCATCTTCAGATGAGCTTCCACATCAGACGAATTCCAGACGAACTTCTCTAGCAATCGGACTCCTACCGGGCTTCACCAACAGAAAGTCTCCATCCGAGCGTCTACAGCAGATGACTCCCACCTGTAGTATCAGCGCCTAAGGTATCGACAACAATAGACTCGTTAGCAGCTTCGGAGACATCGAGCTTCTCCCAAATCGATGGGATGGAGAGCCATTCCGCTCCATCAGATGTCCCAACCGAGCTCCAGCCGACAGATCCGAACTCTCTGGCAAGTCACGATAATGGCCACTACCCTACTCCACTCTCTGCAATGAATTCCGCATGGCTCCACTACTCTCTGGCAAGTCATGACAATGGACACCGCTCCACTCTCCAGGCTTCACTACTCTCTGGCAGGTCGCGACAACGGACACCACTCTACTCTCCGTAACAAACTCCACGTGGCCCTGAACAACTCCTGACGCCACTACTCTCCGTAACAAACTCTGGGCGGCTCTGACCAGCCCACTACCAGGCAGTTACAGATGTCACTATCAATTAGTTACGCACTCTATCTATAAAAAGGGATCCCCAGATACATTCTTCTCTAAGCTCAAAAACTCTATCTCAAAACTCTGCTAAAATTCTCACTCGAGCACTCTATTTCTGTTGAAGCAGAGTATTGACTTGAGCATCGGAGGGTCTTGTGGAGCACCCCCAACTCCGATTTAGACTTCCCTTGCAGGTCCCGACGGCGGCCGCGGTCATCTCGACTCCAGCAACTCCAGCTTCGATGGAATTCTGCACCAACAGGAGCTAAACTTATATTTCTTTGTCATTAACTCTTATACTCTATTTTTATCTTAATCTTTAATTTTAGAAGGGTTTCAAAACTTGGATAGATTGATCTGAACCTTAAATCAAATTGTATTGGATTAGTTTGTACCCGAGAAACAAGTATTTTAGCTTGAGATAGCTCGAGTCGGAGGTACCGACATTGTATTCTTATTGAATACATTTTAGTAGATTTAAATTCTCAAGTAGAAGCTTGGAGAGTGGATGTAGGTGCAAGATTGAGATCGAACCACTATAAATCTTAATTGTTTGTGGTGTGCTTACTTGCTCTCTGTCTAAATTTCTTTATTTTCTTGCATTATTGCATCTCATTTCTACACTTTGCTTAAATCACTTACTTCATATAACTTGCTTATTATTACTTAATCTTTGTGGTTCTAAATTAACTTTAAAATTTTAAAAACTTAATTCACCCCCCCTCTTGGGTTGCATAGCTGGGCAACAAGTGGTATCAGAGCTCGATGCTCAAGCCCTACTTTGATTTAACCATCAAAGAGCTAAAGATCTATGGCAACTCAAGTTGGTGCTTCACTAGCCGAGGGGCAGTCCACAAATCGACCTCCACTTTTCAATAGGTTAAACTATACCTATTGAAAAGTTTGGATAAAAATTTTTATTCAAGTACTTGACTATGATATGTAGAGTATCATAGTTAATAGACCACACACACCCACTAAGATAATTGATGGTGTAGAATCAATCAAATCTGAAAGAGAATGGAATGAGGTTGACAAACAAATGGCTCAACTCAATGCTAAAGCCATGAATATTTTATATTGTGCTTTAGATGCTAATGAATTTAATCGCATTTCAACATGCATGTCGGCTAAGAAAATATGGGATAGGTTAGAAGTAACATATGAAGGTACCAATCAAGTATTGCTGCTGCATAGTTTATGTTTTATTGATGTTTATGGCTGATGAGTTTCCAAGAATATATATATATATATATAATATATATTTGTGTGTGTGTGAGAGAGAGAGAGAGAGATAAAATTATGTCACTATATTTTTGTCTCCTAGGGGTATTTTTCTTCTTTATATTATTGTAAATGACAACTATTACTTCGTAGGAAGGTTTAGTGCTTCATCTTTTTAAATTTGAGAGGATGAGGATTTTTTAAAAAAATGTTAAAAAATAAAAAATTATTAGAGATAATTTGAATATTATAAACTATAACCTGTAGTCTATATTGTAACTTCAGATTCCACCTGTCAGATGTTTTGTCCAAAAGAACCGTCAGTTTTAGTAAGGAATGATGGTTTTACGATTTAGGATGCATACATCAAAAGTCGGAGAATTAAGGAGGAAAAGAGTGCATAAGAGACATGATAGACTTTGGACAAATTTCTCTATTCATATTAATTTTAAGATTTCTCGAATGAAGACACTTTATAAATATGAAACTATTTTAGAAAGCTAACCTTCTGTAATTTTGAACTTAGAACTTTGTGATGTCTGTTAAACTGATTTAAGGATTCAAATAGATCATCTTAGATCCTATTTGACTAAGCTTTTAGAGTGTTAGAAAATACTTTATGGCCCTCCAAAAATATTTTTGTATAGTACAGTGATGTTTGGTAAAAAAATAGAAAGTTATTTTGACTTTATCAAAAAATTAAAAAGATATCTTAGTTATACAAATATACGTTGATGACATTATATTTGGGTCTACTTTATAAAACTCTTTGTCAAGATTTTGCTAAGCTCATGCAGGGAGAGTTCGAGATGAGCATGATGGGAGAACTTACATTCTTCCTCAAACTTTAAATCAAACAAACAAAGGAAGGAATCTCCATCACCCAAAGCAAGTAGACAAGAGAACTACTCAAAAGATTTGGAATGGAGGGCTTCAAAGCAATTGGTACCCCCATGAGCCCATCATATAAGCTTGATAAGGATGAAGGAGGTAAAAATATAGACTCAAAATTTTATAGAGATATGATTGGTTCTTTATTGTATTTCACTGCTAGTAGACAAGATATTATGTTTAGTATTTGTCTATGTGCATGCTTTCAATCAAATTCAAAAGAATCACATTTAAATACAGTTAAAAAAAATTTTAAATATTTAAAAGGTACATAAACTTTAGGATGGTATTCTAAAGTCTCTTCAATTGACTTAATAGGATATTCAAATATCAATTTTGCTGGATGAAGATTAGATAGAAAAAGTACTAGTGAAACTTACCAATTTCTAGGAGTTAACTTAATCTCTTGATTTAGTAAGAAGCAAAATTTGATGGCACTGTCTACGGTCGAGGTCGAATACATTGCAGCCGAAAGTTGCTGTGCTCAAATCTTGTGGATTAAGCAACAACTTGAGGACTTTGGCATCAAACTCAATGAAACTCCCATAAGATGTGATAACACTGTGCTATTAATCTAACTAAAAATTTAATTCAGCACTCTAGATCAAAGCATATTAAAATTCGATATTATTTCATAAGAGAACATGTCTAAAATAATGATATAATTTTTGATTATGTATGTACTGAAAAATAATTGGCTAACATCTTTACCAAAGCCTTAAGTGAAGATAGATTTTATGAAATTAAGAGAGAACTAAGAATCCTTGATCCATCAGCTTAAGTATCTTTCTGATTTCAAATTTTTTTTCTCAAAAATTCATTGAATCAAATTTTTTGAGCTCAATTTTCTTCTCTCCTTTCTTAAAAGCTCAAAACTATCCTTCATATGATCAATCTCTTAAATAGACACCCTACTCTCAAGTTTCAAATTTTTTCAAAATTTTTCCATCATTTTTTTTTGAATTTTTCTAGCCATGAGTCAACCCCAGGATCGACCCTAGGGTAAATTTATAATTTTTATTAAAACCCATCGGGTGCTCTATTTTATTGAAAAATCTCCGTTTGTAAAGGAGCCGACCATTTGCCTTTCATCTTTTTCATCCCATCGAACAAAAATCTTGTCCCTCTTCACTCTCTCAACTGCAAAAATTCTCTTAAAATCCCTCTTCCCACCATGTTTTTCCCTTCAAATTATCCTTTTAGGAACTAAATTTCCTTTCTTTTTCTTCTTCATTTGGGTGGATCAAGCTTACCCTAGCTTCAAACTCTCTTCTCCAAATCAACGGACTATCTCTCCAAAATTCTTTTTCTTTCCTCTAAAATTCTTTCCACTCTACCTCTCTTTAGGTCTCCTAAGCTGTTTGCAACTCTCTCTTGTCCGACATGGCTCCCAATTGAAGCTATCATAGAGAAGAAAGTCTGTTCGTGGGTTAGAGGAGGAAGTGCACAGAAAAAGAATGGCAGCTGAGCCCTCTCCTGCTCCAACCTCAGTTTCAGATCTTGCTCCAGTATCTTCATAGTTCCCACTTAGTCCAAGCAAGGTACCTCTCTCCAATCAAAAAGTAGAATCCAAGAAAATTATAGATTTTAAATTTTTTGAAAAAGAAGGATTCTCAATTGGATCCAAAATTAAAAGTCAAGGATGAGAGTTTTACTGTCTATTGAATAAAAATACTTATGTTGATTTGGTCAGAGAGTTCTATTTGAATTTAAGTTATTGCAATGGAACAGTAAAGTCTTCAGTGAAAGGTGTTAACATTGTTCTTGATCCATTACTTTTGGGACAAATCTTGCACTTGCCTTGTGAAGGTTATACTCATATGGAGCTCCCAATCAAAGAAAAGGGACTAAGTGTTATTTTAGGGAGTGTATTTACTGAAAATTTAAATAAATTAGAAGCAAAGATAGTTTCAGTAGAGATGAGACTTTTGCATCACATGGTGACCAAACTTTTTGTCCCTAGGAGTGCCAGGCATGACCTCTTATCTGGTAGGGATATATGCATCATATACCATGTGATCACCAAGACCCCCTTGAACCTTTCTGCTTTGATGTTTGAGGCCATGAGAGAGACCTTAAATAGGTCTAAGGCTCACCTGCCTTATGGTATGGCACTCACCCTGGTCTTTAAGAGGTTTAGAGTCTATTTTGAGGGGGAGACAGTCACTAGATTATCACATTCTGACACCATCAACCATCACACACTGCACTGCATGGATTTTTCAAAGACTAATGGTGGTTGGTCGAAGGGAGTTGAGGAGAGAGCAGAGGAGGGACCGTCTTCACCTTCTCGTGATCACAGAGCATCTCTTGATATTCAGTTCATGTCTGATCACGAGGTTGGTCCCTCAGAGTCAGTGAGGAGGGATACTTCTATACCACAGTCAGGGAGCAGAGTAGATCTTTCAGAGATCAGACTTGCAGATGATCAGATTGAGTTGATGTCCTAGCGTCTTGCTTCCATTTTATCCCAACAGTTTGCCACCTCAGGTTTTACTCAGAGGATGATATCTCAGGCTATTTCAGACCAGACCTTGATCCCTCATATCTCTACTATCTTTCAGATGCTTTCTGCTCAGTCCGCACAACTTGAGCAGCTTGAGAGATATATTCTGAGACTGACGGGCAGAGTTTTAGATTTGTAGAGGCAGGTATTAGCCTTAGCCCATCTTCAGCCACAAGAGGACATCATGGAGGTCTCCAACCTGTCTGCAGAGGCGGTTAGGCTTCAAGGCATTTTGCAGAGTGGCTTTGATTTTTTGAGGAGAGAGATCAGGGGCTCCAATGAGGCTGTCTCTACTCAGATTGGTACCCTGATGCAGTCCTTGTCGAGAGCTTTGGAATAATTGGACACCATCAGACTTACTCTCCTAGCACAATCCATATCTTCCCAGGCTTCAAGACCTTCTCATCCTTCTGCTCATGCTGATACTTCTACTCGTGGTCGAGGTAGACATGGTCGAGGACGTGCCCGTGACTTTGATCCTGAGACTCCACATCATATCTCTGACTCTTCTGATGCCTCTAGCTATGATATTTATTAGATCTAGCATAGTTAGTCTTTTATGTCTAAGATCTAACTTATGGCTTTGGTATTTGTTGGCTGATTGACTCATGGAAAGTTGTATTTTTTATTACTCATAACTTTTGTATGGCCTATGTATTTTAACTTGACTCTTATGTGTTGTGACACTTCAGTATTCAGTCATATTTTGGATACATATATATATACTTTTAACTTCTATGAATATCATTTGGATTGATTTTTATGAATGACATCAATTGAAATATCTTAATTATGTGATATGAAAAATACCTCATATATGTGCTATAAAATATTATGAATGGCAATATCTTCTATATGAGCTAATTGAAATATCCTTTATGATTGCTATAGTGAGGTGGAGTCTTTTTTATTTTTCTTTAAAAATCCTTTAAGATCTTAATTGATGTTGTCAAAAAAAGAGAGTAGAGAAATAAAATCAAGCAATAAGCAAAATTATCAAAGAAAATTATCAAAGAAAATAATCTTATAAGCAATTTTCAAACTAATCTTCAAACTACTCATGATTATTTTATTCAAATAATTGACTATAATATTTAAGTGATGCATTTTCATAAATTTAAAAATTCTTAATCAATACTTTATATATATTATATTTTACTTTTGCTCAAGTATTTTATCATCATCAAAAAGGGAGAGATTGTTGCTCCATGAATTAATTTTGATGATTACAAAATATTTGAGGGTGTTACTAATGATTTTGGCTTGAAAAAAGATTTATTATATTTTAAGGGCAAAATCATAATTTTATCAAGTTCTATTTCGAAAGCCTCAAGAGTAAGAACAAAAGATTTATGATCTATTGAAGGTAATTTTATATTTTTTGGATGTATATTTTGAGGAAAATCATGTTTAAAGAAAAAGGTCGACCCCTTAGGTCGATCCCTATCAGAAGGGGACTGAATGGCATGCTATTTTTGACTGGCATACTCAAAAGGGATGACCCTAGGGGTTGACCACTATTGTCTGTGTAAGTCAAAAATACAGAATAGTCACTTTCTGTTCTGCACCACAGAAATCGACCCTACAAGTCGACCCCTGTGCATGGGACGACCCTATGAGTCGATCCCTATGATGGAAAATCTCTGTAACAATTAATTTTTTAGCTTATTTTGATAGTATTTAATGCTCATTTAATGCACTCTAACAGTTCTAATCCTATCCAAATTTTTCTCCACCATCTATTGAAGATATAAAGACACTTAAAGGAGGAAAAAAGTGAAGGTTTTTCAAGCATTCGTTTCAGCCCTAAGCAAAAAGCCCTCTTCAAGCAAAAAAAAACTTTCATTTCAAGTTCACCAACCCCTCAAGAGCTCATTCAAGTCTTCAACAATCTTGAAAAAATTTAGAAAAGCTTCTTCCTTATTATGTAAAGTGTACTTAAAGTTTTATTTACTCGTTAAAGGAGCAAAACTTGTATTTCTTTGTCATTAACTCTTATACTCTATTTTTGTCTTGATCTTTAGTTTTGAAAGGATTTCAAAATTTGGATAGATTGATCTGAACCTTAAATCGAATTATATTGAGTTGGTTTGTATCTAAAAAATAAGTGTTCTAGCTTGGGATAGCTAGAGTCAGAGGTACCGACGTTGTATTCTTGTTGAATATGTTTTAGTGGATTTAAATTTCCAAGTAGAAGCTTGGGGAGTGGATGTAGGTGTAAGATTGGCACCGAACCACTATAAATCTTGATTGTTTGTGGTGTGCTTACTTGCTCTCTATCTAAATTTTTTTATTTTTTTGCATTCTTGCATCTCATTTCTATACTTTGCTTAAATCACTTACTTCATATAACTTGCTTATTATTACTTAATTCTTGTGGTTCTAAATTAACTTTAAAATTTTAAAAACCTAATTCACCTCCCCCCTCCCCTCTTGGGTTGCATAGCTGGGCAACAGAGAGCACACCTAGATGGAATCTATCAACTCTGATAGAGAAGAGTAGTCTTATAGGATTTAAGAAGCTGAGTCCTTAAATCTATGGCCATAGTAGTGTGATTGATGGAAAAGAATTTTCATAAGAATCACACATGAACTCGAGCTAATTGAATCTATCATATGATTGATGTTAAGATTTGATGATTTATCCATGACCTGTCATTTGATCAGGACTTATGATAGAGGAACTGTATCATACGTTAACTATACCTAGAGATTTATCACCTTTTATTCTACTGGGTTGTCACTACATATACTAGGTGTCACTGGTAGATTGTGAGATCCACGAGCATCATCTCAATAATCGATGATTTTTTATGGACAGAGTTGGAATAGTTTCAATCCATTGAAAGGAGTTTTAATGATATTGTGATAGAGATCACAATATATCTCACTACCAGAAGAATAAAACTTATGGGATTACATACAAAGAAGCTTTTGACTGATCAGATAGTTGAATTGTGATTATGAATCATGATAGGATTTAATTATCAATGTGATTGATGATTAATCCAATACAAAAGTTACAATTAAGTAACCCACTAAAGAGTTAGTAAGTTATAAGATGATTAATTAGCAAGTGGATTGCTAGTTGGCTCAATTTGATTGAGCAATGGGGTTTGATCAAGTCTAATTAAATTAGATTCAATTTGACTTGATATAGGTTTGATTTGATCAAGCCTAATTGGGTTATGAGATAACCCAATTGCATAGGAGAATAATTTTTTGTTTGATTAGGATTTGGGCTTGACCTAATTTCTAATTAGATTAGGATCTAACTAAGAAGTTTTGGTTCCTATTTGGACTAGAAATCCTCCTCTAATTGGATGCAACTAAACTTTAATCAATTGAGAATTAGTTAAGGTTTAAATCAGCCACCTAAAGAGATCCCAATTTGATTGGGACTCTCCCTCTCTCCTTGCACCATTATGAAGCCCCATGAGGATGCCACATATACCCTACGCCCCTCTTCCTTTTGCATGTAAGAATTTATGTTAATCCTTTTTTCGTGGAAAATATTGGTGCAAAAACCATAGGGGTTGGTGGCATGACATAAGAGTCCAAGGATATATGGACTCTTACCTAAAATCCCTAACTAATCCTATTTAAACAAGGGATAAGTGGGGCAGCAAGAGAAATTGATATTGATCAGATTTTGGATGCCAAATACAAGGGGGCACGCATGAAGAAACTTGGAGAAAAGAGGGTGCGGCATCCAAGGGCTAGGTGTGAGGTTTGTTGGCCCTATCTCTTCTTTCTTGCAAACAACCAAAGGTTGGTTGTTAGGATTTCTCTCTTCCTCTTTTGTCCAAGTTTTGGACATAAATTTTTCTCTCTCCTTTTCAAGAGTTGGATATATTTTCTTAGATCTCTAGCATAGAGATTTTGTGCATGAATTTTAGGAAGACAGAGAAGAAAGTGTTCTTCTCATGATATCTAGCGTAGAGATCTTCATCCTCCTTTTTTTTTCTTCTTCCCTAAGAGGGTCTTGAGAGAAATGAAAAGTTTCAACCATCAAGATATGATCTCTACAAGGGAGCTAGCACCCCAATGAGATCAAGAAGCTTCTGATCAGATGGAGGTCTCATGTGGATACCCGTAGAGGCCAGACGCTTGTGCAGTTTCAAAGAACCTTCGAAAGATATTCACGATTATCAGTTCACGGTATAGATCGACCCGTGCCAAGGTATAAAGATTAGATCTTCTTTATTTATTCTTTTTTATTTAATTTTTGTATCTGAATCCTATCTCACATATGTAGATCTTATTTTATGATTTTAAGATTTGATCTTATGTATGCTTAGATTAAATTAGATTTAATCTGAATTTTTAATTTTCACTGCATACTTATTTTAAAAAAAAATTTGCATGCATGAAATCCTTAAATCCCAACACAAGGGTAGAAAAGGTCTTAAAGGAGAAAATTCAGAAGTGTAGAGAAGGTTCTAAGAGGGTCGAGTTAGGTTCTTAGAGAAAACTGATCGATATAAGACTAGTCGAGTTCTAGAGGTTAGAACTCCTGAAGCAAGGTGAAGTAGGAGCGCTATCTTTGATTCAATTTTTGTGTGAATCATCATTAGAGGATGGGCACTTGGATATCTCATAGAAATTAAGATTAGCACTATAGGTATTCCTCTTGTCTATACTTATTTCATATATGTTTTGAATGTCATAGTCAAGAGATTCAAGGTTTTAAGGTTTTGGTGTGCTAGGATGTTTTGAATGAAAATTTTAAACACCCAGTCCTTTCACTGTGCCATCAGAATCAAATAGTAACCAATATCTATAAGACATAACTTTTGGGTAAAGAGCTAGACCCAAGATCGTGAGTCTAGGGTCATGGCAACCGCCGCATACCTATGGAGAATTTTCTCTACAAACATACAAGGCATCTTATCACGATATCACAAAGTAATAATGGAATAAAATTCAAATAATTTATGTTCAAGTTTATTTCAAATAATTAAATTAAATATCTTATAAAATAAAATTTTATAGTTTTATATTAAATCTCAATAAATAATTCTAATCTAAAATAAAATATCAAAATCTTCCTCTAATTCGTTCTCTCATATCGATCCCTGAATTAAGCTAGATCTCTAAATCTATAAAAATAGTAAAATAGATTAATAAGCTAAACAGTCCAGTAAGCAATATATATTTTAGCTACATAAATTCAGCAATAATAATATATCAAAAATAGCTATGCAAGGTGCATAAATTCAAACATACAGTACTAGTCAAATAAGAACAATACAAATTTAGTCTTTCCAAAATTTATTTTCAAATTCATTTTCATTCATCAGTTTCTTTCAAAACATCACTTTCATCTCGACAGTTATGAACCAATCAAATACTAGCATATAACCCCTCACTAGTAGGGTATCGAAGTATCAGTATTTAACCACCCCACTGGTAGGGTTTCAAATTATCAACGCACACCTCCCACTGGTAGGGTATCAGAGTACCATCATTTAATCATTCTACTAGCAAGATATCAAAATAATCATCAGCATTTAACCACCCCACTGATAGGGTATCAAAATATAGTTAGACTGAGTCAAAATCCACTCTCAATTCAAAATACTTTTTCATATTCTAATTCAAAAAGTTTATAAATCAGACGATATCGAAATCAATCAACATAACTTAATATAATCATTCATAAATTAATAAGGAGCATATTCAACAATTCAAAATACCATGTATCATATTCATAAATCATGCATAATTTAATATAAAAAATATTTTATAACTTGACGATAAATTTAGAAGAAGCGAAGCATTACTTACCTCATATGTATTCCAACAAATCCATATAATCTCATAAATTTTTCTTTCAAAATCTAATATCCAAAATTATTATTTTATTAAACTAAATCTTAATTATTTTTAAATAAAATACTAAATCTTCTTAAGCCAGCTATCTGATGGTTGATGGTCAAGATTCCCTTAGAATTCAAAAGGATATTAGGAGATTTTTCTAAGATCCACAAAATCAAAAAGAGACACTTTTAGAGTGAGAAAGTGGGGTTTTCAAATTAAAGGGAGGGGGAAGAGAGACAAACTCTCTATTTTTTTTTTCTTTTTTTCTCTTTGCTTTCTTCTTCTTCTTATTCTTCCCATGGTTTTCTTTGGTGAAACAGGGGACTGCGAGGTCCCCCTTCTTGTTTCTTAGATTAGAGGATGTAACTGTCGATCAGTGGTTGATGGCCGCTAGGGCTATGATGGCATAGCCCGAAGAGGCCAAATCGACATCGACAATGACCACTGACGTCAGAAAAAGCCAAAAGAAGAAGGGCAGAATAGGGGGTTTTTGCCTATCAATTTTTCGACAAATTGGTTAGCCAGTGCCTATGCACACTGGCAAGGGAGGGAAGGGGAGGAAGAGAAGAAGAGGAGTCAAGGCTTACCTCAAGCTTCGATGACTGCTGCTGTGAGAAATCGAGGTGGGCACGATGAAGGGCTTTTATGAAAAATCTCTGACAATCCTCACTGATTGCTCTTGATTCTTTGGTCGGGGGAAAAGAGGAAAGGCTTCTTCCCTTTAAAGAGGGCTGGTGGGGAGGAGTTTCACTCCTCCCCGGGATAGATTTCGACTCCAATTGGGAGTCGATTGAGAAGAAAGAGAAAACTCCCATAGAGAAGACTCCCTATGGGGGTCTTCTTTTTTTTTTATACTTTAATATCCATGCTCGATATTATATTCTCCGCTCCTAAAAAAAAAATTTATCCTTGAAATTTTTTCTTGCTTAAGTTCTTAAAATCTCAAATCATAATCATCCTCTAATTTTCAAAATCGAATCTTTCATCTTTCAAATCAAATTACTGTTCTAATCAACTTGAAAATAATTCGGACTACTATGCTTTCGCTGTGCACTTTGATTCAAATTCATTGATGTACTTGTGTCAAATCTAAATTTTGAAGTTATATCATAATCAAAATAAGTTATCATTTTGATGTCCCTAGTTTCTATCCATTTGCACTCCTACATCTTATTCTATGTGTCATAATTCATCCACTTATGCTCTGATACTATATTAATTGCTTTGATACTCTATTAATTGTGGCTCTGATATCATCACAATATAAGAGTTCTAATAAAGAAGATGTACACCTTATGATGAAAATATCAAAATAATTTTTATTTATTTATAATTCGTATACAAATGACAAAAAACACAATCATCCAAATAATTGGCTTTAGAACATATTTTCTAACATCACACAAAAAAAACTAATCAAGGATCTAATTGGAGTAGATCATATTTGTAGGATGAACATACTAGCACATGTTGCAATCTCAAGCTCCTGATTCAATTCAGGTTTGATTTTGACTCTTGATTTGGGCTGATCTAATTAATTTAATCTTTTGGTTAGATCATGTCCTAATTTGGGTTAGCCAAGAGTTGACACCTAATTGGCTTCTTCTGAATTTATGTGAATCTAATTGGATTGGGTTAGTTCCTATCTCTTTGCGCCTTAACCAAATAAGGACTAAAGAGTCCATATTGTTAAGGTATCTTAAATCCTCTCATGCCAACTTATTTCTCTCTTTGTTTCATGCCCCAAATAGAATTGGTGCCCTGATTTGTGGCCATTGGATGGCCCTTGGATGAATATCCAACCATGGAAATGGTTGGTGCCCCTTGGGAAGGCTTGCTCCTCTTGAGAGAAATGCCGGGAGAAATGATGCTAATTCAAATAAACACCCCTCTGAAGAGTCCTACTGAGAGAAGGCTTCTCTTCATTTAAATTCTCTGGTGGTTATTCCTGATGGGGCATGAGAAATCAGATAAAGGCAACTCTTTGAAAAACACCGATAAAAACTATGGTATTCTTATTTCTACGCCACATTGAAGAGTCCTCTCAAAAGGCACCTCTTCATTAATTTAATTTTTTTGGGCATTGGATAAAGTGGAAAAATATGGGAAAAGGTGTGAGGAAGAGTTGGCATCGATTGCGAAAGCATCCCAACACCAACTATAAATAGATGGTATTTCCCCAGGTTCTTCCATCAGATCCAATTCTTTCATTCTTACACAAGTCTCCAAGGTTGTCTAAATAATCCTCTTCCTTCCCTTATTAAGACAAATCTAATTTGGAAGGGACAAGTCTGATTTTAGGACAAGGGCTTAGGAAGAGAATTAAAAAAGACAAGAAGAAGAGAAAGGAAAGCCAAGAGAGGAGGAAGCAAGGCCAAACACTTGAGAAGTATTGTGCTGCCAAGAAAGCCAATAGAATTCTTTAGAGAAGAATGCTGCAAGAAGAATCAAGGAAGGAGCTAGAGTTTTGAACCTAGTTCCTTCACTATTGGAGGATAAATACTTGGGCACCTCGTGGAAAAATTTTGGAATTAGCGGGATAGATATTCTTCTGTTCCTACTTTACTTTGTATGTTTGATTATTAATCACCAAGGGGTTCTTGGGTCTAAGATTTGATATAATGGTATTTCATAATGAAAATTTTGAAACCTGTGCTTCGACTATGCCATCAAAATCCTATAATTTCATTATGATATCATTAAGCAACAGTAGAATAAAATATAAATAATTTAATAACTAAATCAAATATTTATAAATGATCTTGTATCAAATTTCAGTAAATCCTAATCTAAAACAAATATCAATGACTACCTCTAATATGCTCTCGCATATCGAATCTATGAGTTAAGCTAGTCCTCTAGATCCATAAAAATAATAAAAACTCATCATGAGCTAAATAGCCCAGTAAGCAATATCCACTTTAACTAGATAAATCAAGTAATAATAATATACTAAAAATTAGCATGCAAGATGCATCAATTCAAAACATACGTCGCTAATCAAATAAGATCTATATAAATTCACTTTCATTCATAAATCGAACTCTTTCAGACCATCACATTCATCTTGACAGGCATGAACTAAATCAAAATAACCAGTGCATAACCTCCACTGGCAAGGTATTAGATTTTTAGTATTTAACCATCCCACCGACAGGATATCAAAGTACCAGCACATAACCCCCACTAATAGAGTATCAGAGCATCAGTGTTTAACCACCCCACTGGCAGGGTATCACAGTAATTACCAGTATTTAATCACCCTACTAGTAAGGTATGAAAGTAATTACCAATGTTTAACCTCCACTGGCGGGGTTCGATATATAGTCAAGCTACAAGTCAAATATCCTTCTCAAATCAAAACACTTTTTTATATTTCAATTAAAAAGTTCATAAATCATGCAATAATAAAATCAATGAAATGATTCATATTAAATTCAATATATTTGATCATAAATCATTTAACATTTCAGAAAAGAGCATATTCAGCAATTCAAAATATCATGCATCAAATTCAAAAAATTATGTACATTTTAATATAAAAAATATTGAATAATTTATAGATAAATCTAGAAAAAATGAAGCATTACTTATTTTATAAGTGAAACTAACCAATAGGTCAGACTAATTTTGAGATTTCCTCATCATCACTGCATCAAAAACTTGTGTCTTGCTGTGAAGAGTGTTGGTGCAAAAATCCGCCTGTGTCGGAGAAGCTGGAGTCAAGGGAGTCACGGTCGCCACCGGGACCTGCAAAGGAAGTCTAAACTGGAGTTGGGGGTGCTCCGGCAAGACCCTCCGATGCTCAAGTCAGTTTTCTACCTCAACAAGAATGGAGTGCTCGAATAAAAATTTAGCAGAGTTTTGAGATAGAAAAATGAGAGCTTAGAGAATAACGTATCTGGGGTCCCCTTTTTATAGGTGGAGGGTGCAATAGATGATAGCGACGTTTGTAACCATCTGACAGTGGGCCGTTCGGGGCTGGGAGGAGTTTGTTATGAAACGTAGTGGAGTGGAATCATGGCCATCACTGCGATCTGCCATGTGGAGTCCGTTGCGGGGAGTGAAGCGACGTCCGTTGTCGCGACTTGCCAGAGGGTGGGGGAGCCGCACAGTATCCATCGCAGGAAGTGGAGCAGAGTCGTGGCCGTTACTGTTGCCTGCCAGGGAGTAATGGAGCCGCACGGGATCCATCACAGGAAGTGGAGCAGAGTCGTGGCCGTTACTATGGCCGTTACTATGGCCTGCCAGGGGGTCTAGGCCTGTCGGTCGAAGTTCGGTTGAGGTGCCTGGCAAAAAGGGGTAGCCATCCATCTGAGAGGAGCTCGAATGCTGCAAGTCTGGTTGGGGTGCCTTGGGCGCTACGACAGCCGACGAGGACCACTTGCCGTAGGAGCTCAGTCAGAGGCTTTCCACAGATGCAGTCCGATTTCGCACAGAATTCGGCAAAGGGCCGACCGACGGTGGATGTCGGATGGTGCTGGAGGGGTTCGTTCGCAATGGAAGCTCGGATGAAGGCTAACGGTGGAAATCCGGCACGGACCCTCATGGTAGAAACTTGAAGTAGATCGTTTGTAGTGGAAACTCAGAGCGGGTCGCTCGCGGTAGGAGCTTGGGATGAGGTTCACCTGCAGTCGAAGTCGGGGGCGAAGTTCGACTCCCGTAGGAGTCCGGATAAAGTCTACCTGCAGTCAGAGCCGGGGATGAAGTCCGACTCCCGTAGGAGTCCGGACGAAGTCTACCTGCGATCGAAGTCGGGGATGAAGTCCGGCTCCCGTAGGAGTCCGGATGAAGTCTACCTGCGGTTGGAGCCGGGGACGAAGTCCAGTTCCCGTAGGAGTCTGGATGAAGACTTCCTTCAGTTGAAGTCGGGGATGAAGTCCGGCTCCCGTAGGAGTCCGGATGAAGTCTACCTACAGTTGAAGTCGGGGATGAAGTCCGGCTCCCGTAGGAGTCCGAATGAATTCTACCTGCAGTAGAAGTCGGAGATGAAGTCCCGCTCCCGTAGGAGTCCGGATGAAGTCTACCTGCAGTAGAAGTCGGAGATGATGTCCGGCTCCCATAGGAGTCCAGATGAAGTCTACCTGCAGTAGAAGTCAGGGACGAAGTCCGGCTCCCATAGGAGTCCGGATGAAGTCTACCTGCAGTAGAAGTCGGGGATGAAGTCCGGCTCCCGTCGGAGTCCGGATGAAGACTAGAAGGTGGTCGACCACCGTCGAGACTTGGGTTCCGCCCGTTGTGGAGAATCCAGCCTACACCGATGGCAGTTTATCCGTCGGCAGAACTTGGGAACGTTACGGAGACTCGGCCGTCGGAGAGGCTCGGGAAGATGCCGCCGAAGGTCGAACGTCGGTAGAACCCTCAGAGGGTCACTCCTGATGTGAACTTCGACTGAGGAAGTATTTTATACCCAACACCAGTCTCCCTACTTCCGAGTTTGAGTTTCGAATGGAGGAAGTACAAAGAAATTTCACAGCCGAAGTTGTCCCCTTGAATCCTGTGTACGATCGCCCTCAGATATTTTGGCATTTAATGCGCGCGTGCTGGAGCCTTTTTCCAATTAGGGCGACCCGAAGGGTCCTTTCAGAATTTCCACCGGAGCATAGTCCCAAGCGCCACACCATAATGGTCCCGCCAGCGGTCAGCCTTATGCCGCGGTGAGTGGGACACGTGGCGGGTACTAGTTGACCTAGGGATATCTGCCACCATAACTGTGCCAGGCCCCGTCGCCTATTTAAGCCCCCCCTTTCCCTCCGGGGACTTCAACTTGCCTGAGAGTTGGCGCCCTTCTTCTGCCTGAGAGTTTAGCCACCCCATCGGCCCCCCTTTTCGACTGTGGGCATTCTCCGCACCAATCTTCGCCATCTCCACTGGCTCCCCACCACCTTCAGTCCTTCGAGCCCTTTCGAGGAGTTCTCCCGCTGGGGCTTCTATCCTGGAGGCCAATCTCGAGAGGATGTTGCGGATCGAGAGGAGTTGGAGGGGAAAGACAATGGTCGGTGAGCGCGTTCCACCCGAGAATTTCAGAGTAGTTGAACGAGGTGACACCGGTCAAGGGGGTAGAGCTGTCATCATAAGCTGTGGCGGGTCTCTTGACGTCGTCGGGGTCGAGGGACCAGAGGCGGTCGGCACTGACGGTGGGGCAGTAGAACTTGCTGTGGGGATGGTGAAAGTAGCGCATGCTGACCTTGCCGAAGTACCTAGGATGGTGGTCATCGTGGAGCACACGGTAGTGGTGCATGCCTCTGGCATCATCACTGCTTTCGGGGTACTTTCGATTTTTTCTGACACAGGTCATCGTCGCCGCTGCCGTCGCCGTCACTGTCCTTTAAATTCTATCCCCCCCTTTTTCCCCTAGGGTTGGGGTTTCAGCAATGGAGCGGAACAAGGCGGGAGGCGAGAGCTGAGGGGTTCATCACACGTACTGAAAAATACTGCTGAAAAGGATGGAACTGGAAGGAGAAGTCGAGAGCTTGAAGTGGTCCCTAACTGTTCCTTTCGAGTCTTGTAGTAATGTTCTTTTTCTTCGGCCCTCAGGGTCTTGTAACGTACATCTTGTTAATCGAGAATGAGAAGGAGATTTTATTACCTTGTCCGCACCTTGCGTCAAATTATCGCCGGCCGAACTTCTTTCATTCACTATTGTTATTTCTGTATTCCCCTCCTCTTTTCCTTTTCGTCTTCTTCCTCTCTTCTTTTCTTTCTCTTTTTTTTTTTTTGATACCGATGTTGTCTGGAGGTTCTTGGTCGTTGTCGCGTCAGCTCGCTTTTCTTATCGTCTTTCTTCTTCAGCCTCAAGGGCTCTGTAATGTATACTTAATTAATGAGAGAAGAATTTCCCATTACCTTTTTTACTCGCATGTTGAATTGCTGTTTGCCGAGCTCCTTTCGACTTTTGCCTTGCTTGATATCGATGCCGTTCGGAGGTACCCGATTGTCGTCACATTGATCCGTCCTTCCATTTATGGCCGCTGATTTGCCCGGGACTACTCGAATTTGACACCTCCTTTCAGAGTTCGAGCTCGGAGGTTCAGGCTTCTCGTCGCCTTGAGGAGGTCGCCTTATCTCTGGCCTATGCTGAGAGCTTTCTTGAAGGCCGAGGATTTTGATAAGAACCCCAACCCTTACTGAGACGAGGTTCCCTGCATCTTTGATGCAATTTCTTTTCCATTCGTCGCTGATGCAGTTCGTCGCTTTTCTTTTTAACTCCCCTTCCCTTTTTCCTTTTTCTTTTTTCGAGTGAGGGTTTTTCCTCTGCTCTTGGTGGGGTCGCGGGAGCGTGAAGGGGTCACTGGGAAGGTTCCCTTTTTCTTATCTGGTCTTGAATGACCAGACCTTAATTGGTGTCAGGATGAGGTACTTCCCCTATTTCTGACGTAATCAATTTTAGCTCAAGTTAGGACGAGGTCCTCCTCTTGTCTCTAACAGGGCTATGGGGGCACATATGGGCGTTGCGGGGCCTCTCCCCCCATCCAGTTTTAGAGTAGCCGGGCCTTCGACTTTGCTCATGTTAGGGCGAGGTTCTCCTCCTGTCCCTAACATGGCTGTGGGGGCGCGTATGGGCGCTGTAGGGCCTCTCCCCCCATCCGGTCTAAAAATAATCGGGCCTTCGACCTTGCTCATGTTAGGGCGAGGTTCTCCTCCTGTCCCTAACATGGCTGTGGGGGCGCGTATGGGCGCTGTAGGGCCTCTCCCCCCATCCGATCTAGGAAGAACCGGGCCTTCGACCTTGCTCATATTAGGGCAAGGTTCTCCTCCTGTCCCTAACATGGCTGTGGGGGCGCGTATGGGCGCTGTAGGGCCTCTCCCCCCATCCGATCTTGGGAGAACCAGGCCTTCGACCTTGCTCATGTTAGGACGAGGTTCTCCTCCTGTCCCTAACATGGTTGTGGGGGCGCGTATGGGCGCTGTAGGGCCTCTCCCCCCATCCGATCTAGGGAGAACCGGACCTTCAACTTTGCTCAAGTTAGGGCAAGGTTCTCCTCCTATCCCTAACAGGGCTGTGGGGGCACATACGGGTGTTGCAGGGCCTCTCCCCCCATCCGGTCTAAGGAGAATCGGGCCTTCGATTGTGTCGAGATGAAGTTCTCCTTCCGCTCCCGACGTGGTTTGTTTTGACTGACCTGTCGATATAGGCTCGTGCCAAGAGAGAAGACATGTAGATATGAAACTTTTATTTAAAATAAAGTTATCGGTAATATATTCGTAAGTTTTTCGAGCTCCATGGTCGCGGGAGGTCTGCTCCTCCGAGCTCCTTGAGGTAATAAGTTTCGGGTCGGACTACTTCTTTGACCTCGTATGGGCCTTCCCAATTTGGGGCAAGTTTTCCTCGATCCTGAGGTTGCGAAACAGTGGCTTGTCAGAGCACTAGATCTCCTGCTCTAAAGACTTTATTTTTGACCTGAAAATTGTAATAGCGGGCAACTTTTTATCTGTAGGCTGCCATCCGAACTTGAGCTACCTCCCATTTTTCTTCCAGTAAGTCGAGGTGGCTCTAAGACCTTGCGAATTGTGATGTTCGTTGAATGCCATGACTCGTGCCGACGGAAGCTTGAGCTCAATTGGGATAACGGCCTCCGTTCCGAAGGCTAGAGCAAAGGGGGTCTCCCCCGTGGGCAGCCTTTGGGCAATTCGATATGCCCACAACACATGATAAAGTTTGTCTGCCCAAGTTCCCTTCACTTTTTCGAGCCTTGTCTTGATCCCTTGCATCAGGGTTCTGTTGGTCACTTCAGCTTCGCCGTTCGCCTGAGGATGGGCTACCGATGTGAAGTTGTGGGAGATGTTTAGGCCTTCACAGAATTCGGTGAATCTCACTCCCGTGAATTGCCACCCATTATCAGTAATTAGGATTTTTGGCAGGCCGAATCTGCAAACGATTAACTTCCAGACGAAGTCTTGCACTTTAGCTTCTGTGATTTTCGCCAGCGGTTCAGCTTCGACCCACTTGGTGAAGTAGTCAATCGCTACCAGGAAGAACTTCCTCTGCCCCGACGCCACGGGAAAGGGTCCAAGGATATCCATCCCCCATTGCACAAATGGCCATGGGGCACTCAAGGGTGTAAGCTCGGCGGTGGGCTGTCTCTGGATATTGGCATATCTCTGACATTGGTCACACTTTCTAACGTATTCAATTGAGTCACGATGCATTGTCAGCCAGTAATATCCTTGGCGGAGCAACTTGTGGGATAAGGATCTAACCCTCAGATGGCTTTCGCAGATTCCTTCATGCACCTCCCACAAGGTGTAGTCAGCTTCCGAAGGCCGGAGACATTTTAAAAGGGGTAGAGAGTATGATCTCTTGTACAACTTATCCTCATAAAGGATGTATCGAGAGGCTTGATTTCTGAGCATCCGAGCTTCTTTTGCATCATGAGGGAGAACCCCGTCTTTGAGATATGCCACCAGCGGGTCGATCCAATTGGGCTCATGGTCCACTTCTATCACAGGCCGCAATTCTTCCGTACTTGGGCACTTCAGAACTTCAAAGAGAGCACCCTTGGGCAATTCAGCCGGAGCCAGCGTAGCCAGCCTGGAGAAAAGATCAGCCCTAGTATTTTTCGTCCTTGAAATCTGCCTGATGTTGAAGCTACTAAAGGCGGGGACGAGCTCCTTTATCTTTTCAAGATTCCTAGCCATGCTATCCTCCCGTGCTTCGTAGCTTCCGCTAACTTGTCCCACTACCAGTTGGGAGTCGCTGTGAACTTGGAGCCGATCTACTCCCAATTCTTTGGCGATCCTCAATCCTATGATCAGAGCTTCATATTCCGCTCCATTGTTTATTGCGGGGAACTCGAAGCGCAGAGCGTACTCCATGATGATCCCCCCAGACTGATCAAAATCAGGCCCGCGCCCGCACCCGATATGTTGGAAGACCCATCCACGTAGAGGGCCCAAAAGCAACCAGGGGGGTCGGCTTCTTCTTCGGGGGAGTTCGGTCGGGGCTCAAGGTCGTTAATTTCGCCCAGTTCAGGTTCGGCCTCCTCCGAGATAGTGCACTCTACTATAAAATCTGTCAATATCTGGGCTTTTACCGTTGGTCTAGGTCGATAGTTGATGTCGAATTCTGTGAGCTCGATCGTCCATTTCGCCATCCTCCCGGAGGCATCTGCCCGGTGCAGAATCGCCTTGATCGGCTGGTCAGTGAGTAACATTACAGTGTGCCCTTGAAAGTAGGGTCGGAGCCTCCGGGCTGCAATCAACAGGGCGTAAGTTAGTTTCTCTAATTTAGTATACCTAGTTTCGGCGTCTCTCAATGTGCGACTGATGTAGTAGACCGACCGTTGAATCTTTGCTTCTTCCTTGACAAGGACTGCTACGAGAGCCATAGGGGAGACCGCCAGGTACAAAAATAGCTCCTCTCCAGGCTCAGGCTTCGCCAACAACGGAGGCGAGCCGAGGTAGCTCCTTAGCTCTTCGAATGCCTGTTGGCACTCAGTGGTCCAACAGAAGTTCTTCGGCCGCTTGAGGGTTTGGAAGAAGGGTAAGCACCATTCGGCCGACCTCGCGATGAAGCGATTCAGGGCTGCTACCCTCCCTGTAAGGTGCTGAATGTAGGAACCATATCTAGGGTTTCAGGGTTAGATCTTGAAACTTTTTCAAGATCATACAGCGGAAGACTAAAATAAATCAAAATTTATTTTTTAAAATCAAAAAATCTCTAGATCTAAAATCCTATTACATGATTATTACATAGCATTAAATCAAAAATTAAAATATATAAATATAGCATGAACTACATGTTGATCATATCAACATGTTTCTATACTACATCTAATGTATGTATTAAACAATAGATCAGATCTATTACCTTGCAAGTTAGACGTTCTAACCTTGTTGATCTGGGCTTGTGGATGATGTTGCAAGCCGCACACGTGTCCGGCCTCTAGGAGTCATCCACACGAGCCCACGAATCTCGATCAGAAGTCCTGCTTTAGGAAATCAGCACAGTATGCTAGTACTGCGCTGATCCTTCTTTGATGGTTGATCAGGTGCCTCCTTCTTCTTGATTTGGACTCTTCCAAAGATGAAAAGTAGAAGGAGAAGTTTCAGATCTGAGATGCTCTCAGGAAACTCAAGATGGAGGGAGGAAAGATATGAAAACAAAAACCCTAGAAGAAGACCCTCTTCTTCTTCACGTTTTTCTCTCTAGACACCTAAACTTGCATCTTTTATATCTCCATGACCCAGAGGTATTCCTCTCTAATTTTTGGATGGCACAAAGGGCACTCAAATCTCTGACTTCTCTTAAAATTTCACAAAGAAACTCATCTTATATAGAGAGATATGATAGAGTCCTTGTCTAGGTCAAACACCTAGTCAAGGCTTATCCAAACATGGCAAGTTAAGGGACGCCCAACTCTTGAGCACCTCCTTCATATTTTCATGCATGGATTATCAAAAAAGGGTACACAATATATACCCTAAAATCCACAAAAATTTCAAAAAAAATTTGGATAAATTCGGTGCAAAATTGAAAGAGTTTTGGATTTCTAAAACTCTATCTCATAGAATTCGAAATCCAAACTTATTCCTTTTAGATTTGATCCAAACCACCTTCCATGTAAGAAAGAAGAGAGGAGACCTTTTGTGAACGTGGGAGAGATCTGGGAGAGGGCTTTTGTCGCACAAAATAAGTGGAGATTGGCATTGAATAAGAGAGAGGGCGTGGAGAAGGCTTATGTGGCGCAAGGTGGAATCCTAGTCTTACTAGGATTCTGTCTTATGACTTGTTTTAATTTGGTTTCCCAAATCAAATCAAAATTAGATCAACTTAATTAAAATAGGTCTTAACTCAATTAAGAACCTAATTTAATCAGATTAAATTTGATTTAAATTTGATTTAATTTTTTAATCAAATTAGAAATTAGATTGACCCAAGTCCTAGTTGAACTAGGACTAGTTTTTTCCTTGCACTTGGCTTATCCAATAAATCAATTGGACTTGATCCAATCAAGCCCAAACCAAATTTAATTAAATCATATTTAATTAGACTTAATCTCAGTCCATTGGCTTAATCAAATTAAGCCAATCAGCAATTGAATTGCTAATAGATCCTCCTGCAACACTTGCACTGGGTTAAATGTCAATCGTATTGATCATTTAACCCTAGAACGATTCTTAATCGTTGATCAACCATCTGATCGGATCATGAACTCTAATGTGTGTGACTTCATAGGTCCAAACCTAAGCCGATAGCATAGGAATAAATTTCTATACCAATCGAAGTGACCATCTAGCAATGGTACCCGACGACCGGATAGGTCGAATGTATAGAACAACATCCTTAGAACCCATGCGGATATAGTTTTCATATAATTCATCCCCTTAACCAAAATGATCATAGGACACCCCAGAGTTTAACTGTCAACTCTGATCAGATTGTCCACATTATATTTCAAAATATCAAATCCATCTGATGGATTACCCTGGCCAAGGTTTTGCTAAATTGAAATACAGCGACTCATTCTTCTCCAACTCTTGGAGTGGTCAATCCCATCTCGATCACACTCTGACTTCACAAGTACTTGACTGTGCCCAGAAGCCTTCCATCTCTGAATTAGAAATTCAGTTAGTCCAGTACCAAAGCACAGTGAGTTGCTTGCAAGTCACTGAGGCGATCTCAGGTCTAAAGGATACTTATACCTATATCCCATCAGAGACATTCTCGACAGCAGAATACTCTGGAGTTGGTCACGTTCAATGATGATGTACCCTTACATCTCACCTGTATGCCATACCAGTGTCTCCACACTCTTTGGTTAAGAGGACAACCAATCCATATGGCCTACAGCGACCTATGCTCGATAGAAGCTGTCGTCCTTATTAACAGCCTATCATTTGGTCGTGAATAGTTTTAAGGACTAATCGATAAATCCTCTCTTTATCGAACTTAAATAGTCCTAAGGACTTCATCATAACAACAGAGTTCATTAGAAGATGAAAGCTTATGATGAAGATGCCAAATATATTTTATTTATTAACAAATCAATTACAATACTTGGTTGCTCAACCGTCAACAGCTTGACGATTGGCTTTTTGGGATACATTTTCCAACAACTCTCACTTGTCCTAAAGCCACTCAGCACAGTATCTAATACCCATCTTCGACTTGTGGTTGTCGAACTCCTTTATCGCCAGGGCTTTAGTGAAGGGGGCGGCTAGGTTCTCTTTTCCGTCGATCTTCTGAAGGTCGACATCACCTCGATCCACGATCTCTCGGACCAGGTGGAAGCGGTGCAAGATGTGCTTCATCCGCTGATGTGCTTTGGGGTCCTTCGCCTGAGCTATGGCACCAGTGCTATCGTAGTAGAGCAGGACTGGACCATCGAGGGAGGGTGCTACTCCGAGCTCAGTGATGGATTTTCTTAACCACAGCTTCTTTCACGGCATCCGATGCTGCGATGTACTCCGCTTCACAAACAGAGTCTGCCACAGTATGCTGCTTGGAACTCTTCCAGCAGATAGCTCCATTATTCAGAGTAAAGATATAACCCGACACGCTCCTGCTGTCATCATGGTCAGATTGGAAGCTAGAGTCTGTGAACCCCACAAGTTTCAGATCTGACTCGCCATAAACCAACCATTGGTCCTTAGTATTTCTCAAATACTTAAGGATGGCTTTAACCACTTTTCAGTGATTTTCTCCAAGATCAGATTGGTATCTACTCACTACTCCTAGTGAGTATGCCACATCTGGTCTTGTACATGTCATGGCGTACATGATAGATCCCACGGCTGAAGCATATGGGACTCTACTCATACGCTCTCTCTCTTCAGGAGTTGTCGGACAATCCTTCTTAGAGAGAGAAATTCTTTGGCCTATCGGTAGATAGCCCTTCTTGGAATTCTCCATGCTGAACCTCTTCAGCATAGTGTCTATGTACATGGACTGGGATAACCCAAGCATCTTTTTAGATCTATCCCTATAGATCTTCATCCCTAGGATGTAGGATGCTTCACCCAAGTCCTTCATGGAGAACTGTGATGACAACCAAACTTTTATTCCCTATAGTGCGGGGATGTCATTCTCGATTAAGAGAATGTCATCCACGTACAAGATAAGGAATACCATAACTGGACCATTTGCCCATTTATAGATGCAGGGCTCTTCTTCATTCTTAATGAAGCCATACGTTTTGATCACCTTATCAAAATGCATGTTCCAACTTCGAGAAGCTTGCTTCAGTCCATAAATGGATCTCTGAAGCTTGCACACCTTGGACTCATCTGTGGATGTAAACCCCTCAGGTTGTATCATATACACCTCTTCAGTCAGCTCTCCATTCAGGAAAGCTGTCTTTACATCCATCTGCTAGATCTCATAATCCAGATGGACAGCTATTGCAAGCATTATCCGAATGGATTTGAGCATTGTCATAGGAGAAAATGTCTCGTCATAGTCAATACCATAACGTTGACAATACCCCTTGACGACCAGACGGGCTTTATAGGTCTCCACCTTTTCGTCTGCGCCCCTCTTCCTTTTGAAGACCCATTTACACCCAATGGGTTTAACCCCTTCAGGTGGGTCAACCAATATCCATACATCGTTGACCTTCATGGACTCCATTTCAGATTTTATGGCTTCAAGCTATTTCTTAGAATCAGGTCTCTGCATTGCATCCATATAGGTGATCGGATCCTCATTATTCTCATCAAGTTCGATGGGTTCACCGTTCTGGATCAAAAAATTGTAGTATCTGTCCGGCTGATGCGGTACTCTATCGGATCGTCTTAATGGTGCAGGTATATTAGGCTCTGGATCTGATCTAATCATATCCGACTCAGGTTTAGCTATTAGTGTCGGTCCTTCTACCTGTTGAACTTCATCAAGTTCAACCTTAGAGGCAACGGTTCCTTCACCAAGGAACTCCTTTTCTAAAAAGATTGCCTTAAGGCTGACGAACACTTTTTGTTCATCAGCATGGTAGAAAAAATATCCTTTTGTCTCTTTGGGGTACCCTATGAATGAGCATTTGTCAGACCTAGGTCCAAGTTTGTCTGTGACTAATCATTTGACATAGGCCGGGCACCCCCAGATCCTAAGGTGTGAAAGTACTGGCTTACGCCCTGTCCATATCTCATATGGAGTCTAAATTACAGACTTACTTGGAATCCTATTTAACAGATAATAGGCCGATTCAAGTGCATATCCCCAGAAGGATATCGACAAGCTAGCAAAACCCATCATGGATCGGACCATGTCTAACAGAGTCCGATTCTTCCTTTTAGACACACCATTATGCTGTGGTGTTCCTGGAGGAGTCCATTGGGAGAGAATCCCATTCTCTCTTAGATATGTGAGAAACTCACTAGAAAGGTATTCTCTTCCTCGATCAGATCGAAGAGTTTTAATACTCTTCCCAGCTTGTTTTTCTACTTCACTTCAGAATCGTTTGAACATTTCAAATGAATCCGACTTATGTTTCATCAGATAGACATATCCCTATCGAGATAGGTCATCCGTGAAAATTATGAAGTAGAAATATCCACCTCTAGCACTGGTGCTCATGGGCCCGCATATATCAGTATGTACTAGGCCCAAGAGCTTAGTAGCTCTCTCACCTTTTCCAGTAAAAGGTGACTTGGTTATTTTACCAAGAATACAGGACTCACAGGTTGGAAGTGATTCACAATCACTGACTTCGAGGATTTTCTCTTAAGTCAACCTGTTTATTCTATTCTTGTTTATATGACCTAGCCTACTGTGCCATAAGTAGATATCTGACACACTATCTAATCTAGGGTGCTTGCCAGTAGAATAGACTCTTATCAGGCTTGATCTTTTTGGTCTGGCTCTGCACTGATGTCCTAGCCTGAACTTGCACCTTCTTCACTTTCTTCTTCTTGTTCTTCTTCCCTTTCTTAAAAGGTCGAGAACCAGAAGACGAACCTCCCACTAAGTTCACCGACTCCTTGTGAAGTTGGTGATCCTTCTCAAAGTTCTAAAGCAACCCCAGTAACCCATGGAAGTTTACTTCATGCTTTGTCATTCTATAATGAGTGAGGAATGGGAGATAAGACTTGGGCAGTGAGTTCAGTATTGCATCTTTCCCAAGCTGCTCATGCAAGGAAAAGCCGAGCTTGCTCAATCGTTCCATCAGCTCGATCATATACAATACATGATCAGTGACAGAGGCACCATCCCGTATTTTGGCGTTGAAGATGGCACAACTAGTCTTGTGCCTCTCCACGTCATCGGGTGTGCCAAAGGCATCCTCCAACACTTGAAGCATGTCCTTTGGCTGAGCCGTCTCGAATCTGTGACTGAACTCATCGCTCATAGCAGCCAGCATGATACAGCGCGTCGTGGTCCGTTCACTGAGCCACTTCTGGTAAGTGTCTCTGACTGTTCCACGTGTATTGACAGCTGGCTCCTCAAGTGCAGGATCCATTATCACATATAGGATCCGTTCATGCTCCAAGACTATCTTCAACTTTCGATACCAGCTATCGAAGTTGGGTCCCACCAACTTATCATTGTCCAACAATGATCGGAGCGATAGGGAAGTGGCCATATTTGCACAAAGGAGAACCATAACCTAATTAGTAATTGATTCATTAAACCTAAAGATTTGAACTTTAATCAAAAGGTTTCTCCCACTTATTTTATTCGAATTGGTAGCCTCTACCTCCAATTCGAAGAATTACCCTAATTCCTTAGCGGGTACTAGAATCCACTTAGACTGCACACAAGCCCAACTTTGGTTGGTCAACCCATGTACATCTAAGGGTAGGTTCATAACCAATTATTTCCCTAAATAATTTCTAGTAATTTTAATTTTGCCCCAGAAACCTAATCAGTAGGCTTTGGCCTCCACTGTAAGGATCCAGTTAGGTCCAACCATTAACATGATCATACTTGGTGTATCTAACCAACGAATGATTAAGCCCAACTTTGGTTGGCTCACCTAACCACCATTAGAGAGACACTTTCAAGTCATCATATGATGAGTGATAATTTCATTAGTCAACAAGCACCAGGCCTTTGGGTCTGCAATGATTATTGAGTTAATGGACTCATTATCAAACACCTTAATGGAAGGCTATGACTCAGTTATCTCCATAACTTTATCATTTTAAGGACCTAATAATTTTAGAAGATTTAAATAATTTAGAGGATGAGGTCAGATGAACCAGCTTATCATGATCCTCCCACTGGCTTCACCAAGTCAGCTTAAGGGAGACCATTAAAAGGGCTGGTCTAGGAGCACCTAAATCAGTCACACTGATTTACCTAGCTGACATGGGTCAGCTCGAATAGTCAAGTGATCCGATCAAAACATAATTTCACCAAGAGGCCAGATAAGTTCGATCAGTGGGAGGGTCTGCCAAAGCTTGCCTTAGACACCATCAGAAATGGCCAGGTAAGCAGGCTCCCAATTAAAAACCATCGGTCTGGTTTACCTTAGACACCAACTGGTTTAATTAGTTTCGATTAGATCAACTAACAGTTGTACTAGACTGCTTAGCCAAGAATCAAGTCCATTTGGTTCTCGTTAAAGAATATGGACTTGACCAACTACAACTATTGTAATTGATCTAGAGAATCCTTGACCTAATCTAAGACAACAATTGATTAGATTTAGTCAATTCTCTAATTAAGTCCATCTTTAATCTAACCATAAGTCTAACCCAATTAATGGACCTAATTCCCACTAACCCATTAACCCAATATGTTATGATTTGTGTCTTAGTTCTTCAATTCATAATTCTAGAACCTAATCAAACAACTTCTTAATTCTTAATTAAGTTTTGGGCTGAGGATTGGGTTCGACTTTTCAAAAAATAATTTTTATATTTGTAAAATAATTTTACAATATGATTCTACCAACCATATTACATGTTTGATTCATAATCAAGATGCAAGTGAAATAAACATGAAACTACTTTAGATCTAATCTAAACAGGTTCATGTAATTGAAACAATTTCAACTTTAAATAATTTCTTTGCACAAAAATTATTAACAAAGAGATTTATTTCAGATTTAAACATCTTTTAAATCTAATAAATATAAATTTAATTTAGATCATATCTAATAAATTTATGATTAAAGATAGATCTACACAAACTAGGACAACCTTTGCACTGTAAGGGGTAAACCTTACAGCAGGGACAACCTTGCAGGTTTGTGATGATCTAAAATTTTAATTTTAGATTTAATAATCAAATTATAAATTAGATCTAATCTAAAAAATAATCTAAGAATATATAAATAATCATGTAATAAAGAAACCTATGCTCTGATACCAATTGTAGGAACCATATCTAGGGGTTTCAGGGTTAGATCTTGAAACTTTTTCAAGATCATACAGCGGAAGACTAAAATAAATCAAAATTTATTTTTTAAAATCAGAAAATCTCTAGATCTAAGATTCCATGTTACATGATTATTATATAGTATTAAATCAAAAATTAAAAATATATAAATATAGCATGACTACATGTTGATCATATCAACATGTTTCTATACTACATCTAATGTATGTATTAAACTATAGATCAGATCTATTACCTTGCAAGTTAGATGTTCCAACCTTGTTGATCTGAGCTTGAGGATGATGTTGGCAAGCCGCACATGCATCCGGCCTCTAGGAGTCATCCCACACGGAGCCCACGAATCTCGATCAGAAGTCCTGCTTCAGGAAATCAGCACAGTATGCTAGTACTGCGCTGATCCTTCTTTGATGGTTGATCAGGTGCCTCCTTCTTCTTGATTTGGACTCTTCCAAAGATGAAAGTAGAAGGAGGAGTTTCAGATCTGAGACACTCTCAGGAAACTCAAGATGGAGGGAGGAAAGATATGAAAACAAAAACCCTAGAAGAAGACCCTCTTCTTCTTCACGTTTTTCTCTCTAGACACCCAAACTTGCATCTTTTATATCTCCACGACCCAAAGGTATTTCTCTCTGATTTTTGGATGGCAAAGGTCTCTAAATATCTATATTTCTAAAATTTATGAAGAAACTCATTTATATAGAGAGATATGATAGAGTCCTTGTCTAGGTCAAACACCTAGTCAAGGCTTATCCAAACATGGCAAGTTAAGGGACGCCCAACTCTTGAGCACCTCCTCATATTTTCATGCATGGATCACCAGAAAAGGGTGCACAATGTATACCCTAAAAGCCACAAAAATTCAAAAAAAATTTGGATAAATTCGGTGCAAAATTGAAAGAGTTTTGGATTTCTAAAACTCTATCTCATAGAATTCGAAATCCAAACTTATTCCTTTTAGATTTGATCCAAACCACCTTCCATGTAAGAAAGAAGAGAGGAGACCTTTTGTGAACGTGGGAGAGATCTGGGAGAGGGCTTTTTCGCACAAAATAAGTGGAGATTGGCGTTGAATAAGAGAGAGGGCGTGGAGAAGGCTTATGTGGCGCAAGGTGGAATCCTAGTCTTACTAGGATTCTGTCTTATGACTTGTTTTAATTTGGTTTCCAAACCAAATCAAATCAAAATTAGATCAACCAATTAAAATAGGTCTTAACCAATTAAGAACCTAATTTAATCAGATTAAATTAGATTTAAATCTGATTTAATTTTCTAATCAAATTAGAAATTAGATTGACCCAAGTCCTAGTTGAACTAGGACTAGTTTTTCCTTGCACTTGGCTTATCCAATAAACCAATTGGACTTGATCCAATCAAGCCCAAACTAAATCTAATTAAATCATATTTAATTAGACTTAATCTCAGCCCATTGGCTTAATCAAATTAAGCCAATTAGCAATCGAATTGCTAATCGATCCTCCTGCAACACTTGCACTGGGTTAAATGTCAATCGTATTGATCATTTAACCCTAGAACGATTCTTAATCGTTGATCAACCATCCGATCGGATCATGAACTCTAATGTGTGTGACCTCATAGGTCCGAACCTAAGCCGGTAGCATAGGAATAAATTTCTATACCAATCGAAGTGACCATCTAGCAATGGTACCCGACGACCGGATAGGTCGAATGTGTAGAACAACATCCTTAGAACCCATGCGGATATAGTTTTCATATAATTCATCCCCTTGACCAAAATGATCATAGGACACCCCAGAGTTCAACTGTCAACTCTGATCAGGTTGTCCACATTGTATTTCAAAATATCAAATCCATCTGATGGATTACCCTGGCCAAGGTTTTGCTAAATTGAAATACAGCGACTCATTCTTCTCCAACTCTTGGAGTGGTCAATCCCATCTCGATCACACTCTGACTTCGCAAGTACTTGACTGTGCCCAGAAGCCTTCCATCCTGAATTAGAAATTCAGTTAGTCCAGTACCAAAGCACAGTGAGTTGCTTGCAAGTCACTGAGGCGATCTCAAGTCTAAGGGACACTTATACCTATATCCCATCAGAGACATTCTCGACAGCAGAATACTCTGGAGTTGGTCACGTTCAATGATGATGTACCCTTACATCTCACCTGTATGCCATACCAGTGTCTCCACACTCTTGGTTAAGAGGACAACCAACCCATATGGCCTACAGCGACCTATGCTCGATAGAAGCTGTCGTCCTTATTAACAGCCTATCATTTGGTCGTGAACAGTTTTAAGGACTAATCGATAAATCCTCTCTTTATCGAACTTAAATAGTCCTAAGGACTTCATCATAACAACGGAGTTCATTAGAAGATGAAAGCTATATGATGAAATGCCAAATATATTTTATTTATTAACAAATCAATTACAATACTTGGTTGCTCAACCGTCAACAGCTTGACGATTGGCTTTTTGGGACACATTTCCCCAACACTAACCT
>NC_026000.2:102048220-102104875 GCF_000442705.2 Elaeis guineensis
ATTAATTAATTAATCTCAGTCCATTGGCTTAATCAAATTAAGCCAATCAGCAATTGAATTGCTAATAGATCCTCCTGCAACACTTGCACTGGGTTAAATGTCAATCGTATGATCATTTAACCCTAGAACGATTCTTAATCGTTGATCAACCATCTGATCGGATCATGAACTCTAATGTGTGTGACTTCATAGGTCCAAACCTAAGCCGATAGCATAGGAATAAATTTCTATACCAATCGAAGTGACCATCTAGCAATGGTACCCGACGACCGGATAGGTCGAATGTATAGAACAACATCCTTAGAACCCATGCGGATATAGTTTTCATATAATTCATCCCCTTAACCAAAATGATCATAGGACACCCAGAGTTTAACTGTCAACTCTGATCAGATTGTCCACATTATATTTCAAAATATCAAATCCATCTGATGGATTACCCTGGCCAAGGTTTTGCTAATTGAAATACAGCGACTCATTCTTCTCCAACTCTTGGAGTGGTCAATCCCATCTCGATCACACTCTGACTTCACAAGTACTTGACTGTGCCCAGAAGCCTTCCATCTCTGAATTAGAAATTCAGTTAGTCCAGTACCAAAGCACAGTGAGTTGCTTGCAAGTCACTGAGGCGATCTCAGGTCTAAAGGATACTTATACCTATATCCCATCAGAGACATTCTCGACAGCAGAATACTCTGGAGTTGTCACGTTCAATGATGATGTACCCTTACATCTCACCTGTATGCCATACCAGTGTCTCCACACTCTTTGGTTAAGAGGACAACCAATCCATATGGCCTACAGCGACCTATGCTCGATAGAAGCTGTCGTCCTTATTAACAGCCTATCATTTGGTCGTGAATAGTTTTAAGGACTAATCGATAAATCCTCTCTTTATCGAACTTAAATAGTCCTAAGGACTTCATCATAACAACAGAGTTCATTAGAAGATGAAAGCTTATGATGAAGATGCCAAATATATTTTATTTATTAACAAATCAATTACAATACTTGGTTGCTCAACCGTCAACAGCTTGACGATTGGCTTTTTGGGATACATTTTCCAACAACTCTCACTTGTCCTAAAGCCACTCAGCACAGTATCTAATACCCATCTTCGACTTGTGGTTGTCGAACTCCTTTATCGCCAGGGCTTTAGTGAAGGGGGCGGCTAGGTTCTCTTTTCCGTCGATCTTCTGAAGGTCGACATCACCTCGATCCACGATCTCTCGGACCAGGTGGAAGCGGTGCAAGATGTGCTTCATCCGCTGATGTGCTTTGGGGTCCTTCGCCTGAGCTATGGCACCAGTGCTATCGTAGTAGAGCAGGACTGGACCATCGAGGGAGGGTGCTACTCCGAGCTCAGTGATGGATTTTCTTAACCACAGCTTCTTTCACGGCATCCGATGCTGCGATGTACTCCGCTTCACAAACAGAGTCTGCCACAGTATGCTGCTTGGAACTCTTCCAGCAGATAGCTCCATTATTCAGAGTAAAGATATAATCCGACACGCTCCTGCTGTCATCATGGTCAGATTGGAAGCTAGAGTCTGTGAACCCCACAAGTTTCAGATCTGACTCGCCATAAACCAACCATTGGTCCTTAGTATTTCTCAAATACTTAAGGATGGCTTTAACCACTTTTCAGTGATTTTTCCAAGATCAGATTGGTATCTACTCACTACTCCTAGTGAGTATGCCACATCTGGTCTTGTACATGTCATGGCGTACATGATAGATCCCACGGCTGAAGCATATGGGACTCTACTCATACGCTCTCTCTCTTCAGGAGTTGTCGGACAATCCTTCTTAGAGAGAGAAATTCTTTGGCCTATCGGTAGATAGCCCTTCTTGGAATTCTCCATGCTGAACCTCTTCAGCATAGTGTCTATGTACATGGACTGGGATAACCCAAGCATCTTTTTAGATCTATCCCTATAGATCTTCATCCCTAGGATGTAGGATGCTTCACCCAAGTCCTTCATGGAGAACTGTGATGACAACCAAACTTTTATTCCCTATAGTGCGGGGATGTCATTCTCGATTAAGAGAATGTCATCCACGTACAAGATAAGGAATACCATAACTGGACCATTTTCCCATTTATAGATGCAGGGCTCTTCTTCATTCTTAATGAAGCCATACGTTTTGATCACCTTATCAAAATGCATGTTCCAACTTCGAGAAGCTTGCTTCAGTCCATAAATGGATCTCTGAAGCTTGCACACCTTGGACTCATCTGTGGATGTAAACCCCTCAGGTTGTATCATATACACCTCTTCAGTCAGCTCTCCATTCAGGAAAGCTGTCTTTACATCCATCTGCTAGATCTCATAATCCAGATGGACAGCTATTGCAAGCATTATCCGAATGGATTTGAGCATTGTCATAGGAGAAAATGTCTCGTCATAGTCAATACCATAACGTTGACAATACCCCTTGACGACCAGACGGGCTTTATAGGTCTCCACCTTTTCGTCTGCGCCCCTCTTCCTTTTGAAGACCCATTTACACCCAATGGGTTTAACCCCTTCAGGTGGGTCAACCAATATCCATACATCGTTGACCTTCATGGACTCCATTTCAGATTTTATGGCTTCAAGCTATTTCTTAGAATCAGGTCTCTGCATTGCATCCATATAGGTGATCGGATCCTCATTATTCTCATCAAGTTCGATGGGTTCACCGTTCGGATCAAAAAATTGTAGTATCTGTCCGGCTGATGCGGTACTCTATCGGATCGTCTTAATGGTGCAGGTATATTAGGCTCTGGATCTGATCTAATCATATCCGACTCAGGTTTAGCTATTAGTGTCGGTCCTTCTACCTGTTGAACTTCATCAAGTTCAACCTTAGAGGCAACGGTTCCTTCACCAAGGAACTCCTTTTCTAAAAAGATTGCCTTAAGGCTGACGAACACTTTTTGTTCATCAGCATGGTAGAAAAAATATCCTTTTGTCTCTTTGGGGTACCCTATGAATGAGCATTTGTCAGACCTAGGTCCAAGTTTGTCTGTGACTAATCATTTGACATAGGCCGGGCACCCCCAGATCCTAAGGTGTGAAAGTACTGGCTTACGCCCTGTCCATATCTCATATGGAGTCTAATTACAGACTTACTTGAAATCCTATTTAACAGATAATAGGCCGATTCAAGTGCATATCCCCAGAAGGATATCGGCAAGCTAGCAAAACCCATCATGGATCGGACCATGTCTAACAGAGTCCGATTCTTCCTTTTAGACACACCATTATGCTGTGGTGTTCCTGGAGGAGTCCATTGGGAGAGAATCCCATTCTCTCTTAGATATGTGAGAAACTCACTAGAAAGGTATTCTCTTCCTCGATCAGATCGAAGAGTTTTAATACTCTTCCCAGCTTGTTTTTCTACTTCACTTCAGAATCGTTTGAACATTTCAAATGAATCCGACTTATGTTTCATCAGATAGACATATCCCTATCGAGATAGGTCATCCGTGAAAATTATGAAGTAGAAATATCCACCTCTAGCACTGGTGCTCATGGGCCCGCATATATCAGTATGTACTAGGCCCAAGAGCTTAGTAGCTCTCTCACCTTTTCCAGTAAAAGGTGACTTGGTTATTTTACCAAGAATACAGGACTCACAGGTTGAAAGTGATTCACAATCACTGACTTCGAGGATTTTCTCTTAAGTCAACCTGTTTATTCTATTCTTGTTTATATGACCTAGCCTACTGTGCCATAAGTAGATATCTGACACACTATCTAATCTAGGGTGCTTGCCAGTAGAATAGACTCTTATCAGGCTTGATCTTTTTGGTCTGGCTCTGCACTGATGTCCTAGCCTGAACTTGCACCTTCTTCACTTTCTTCTTCTTATTCTTCTTCCCTTTCTTAAAAGGTCGAGAACCAGAAGACGAACCTCCCACTAAGTTCACCGACTCCTTGTGAAGTTGGTGATCCTTCTCAAAGTTCTAAAGCAACCCCAGTAACCCATGGAAGTTTACTTCATGCTTTGTCATTCTATAATGAGTGAGGAATGGGAGATAAGACTTGGGCAGTGAGTTCAGTATTGCATCTTTCCCAAGCTGCTCATGCAAGGAAAAGCCGAGCTTGCTCAATCGTTCCATCAGCTCGATCATATACAATACATGATCAGTGACAGAGGCACCATCCCGTATTTTGGCGTTGAAGATGGCACAACTAGTCTTGTGCCTCTCCACGTCATCGGGTGTGCCAAAGGCATCCTCCAACACTTGAAGCATGTCCTTTGGCTGAGCCGTCTCGAATCTGTGACTGAACTCATCGCTCATAGCAGCCAGCATGATACAGCGCGTCGTGGTCCGTTCACTGAGCCACTTCTGGTAAGTGTCTCTGACTGTTCCACGTGTATTGACAGCTGGCTCCTCAAGTGCAGGATCCATTATCACATATAGGATCCGTTCATGCTCCAAGACTATCTTCAACTTTCGATACCAGCTATCGAAGTTGGGTCCCACCAACTTATCATTGTCCAACAATGATCGGAGCGATAGGGAAGTGGCCATATTTGCACAAAGGAGAACCATAACCTAATTAGTAATTGATTCATTAAACCTAAAGATTTGAACTTTAATCAAAAGGTTTCTCCCACTTATTTTATTCGAATTGGTAGCCTCTACCTCCAATTCGAAGAATTACCCTAATTCCTTAGCGGGTACTAGAATCCACTTAGACTGCACACAAGCCCAACTTTGGTTGGTCAACCCATGTACATCTAAGGGTAGGTTCATAACCAATTATTTCCCTAAATAATTTCTAGTAATTTTAATTTTGCCCCAGAAACCTAATCAGTAGGCTTTGGCCTCCACTGTAAGGATCCAGTTAGGTCCAACCATTAACATGATCATACTTGGTGTATCTAACCAACGAATGATTAAGCCCAACTTTGGTTGGCTCACCTAACCACCATTAGAGAGACACTTTCAAGTCATCATATGATGAGTGATAATTTCATTAGTCAACAAGCACCAGGCCTTTGGGTCTGCAATGATTATTGAGTTAATGGACTCATTATCAAACACCTTAATGGAAGGCTATGACTCAGTTATCTCCATAACTTTATCATTTTAAGGACCTAATAATTTTAGAAGATTTAAATAATTTAGAGGATGAGGTCAGATGAACCAGCTTATCATGATCCTCCCACTGGCTTCACCAAGTCAGCTTAAGGGAGACCATTAAAAGGGCTGGTCTAGGAGCACCTAAATCAGTCACACTGATTTACCTAGCTGACATGGGTCAGCTCGAATAGTCAAGTGATCCGATCAAAACATAATTTCACCAAGAGGCCAGATAAGTTCGATCAGTGGGAGGGTCTGCCAAAGCTTGCCTTAGACACCATCAGAAATGGCCAGGTAAGCAGGCTCCCAATTAAAAACCATCGGTCTGGTTTACCTTAGACACCAACTGGTTTAATTAGTTTCGATTAGATCAACCTAACAGTTCGTACTAGACTGCTTAGCCAAGAATCAAGTCCATTTGGTTCTCGTTAAAGATATGGACTTGACCAACTACAACTATTGTAATTGATCTAGAGAATCCTTGACCTAATCTAAGACAACAATTGATTAGATTTAGTCAATTCTCTAATTAAGTCCATCTTTAATCTAACCATAAGTCTAACCCAATTAATGGACCTAATTCCCACTAACCCATTAACCCAATATGTTATGATTTGTGTCTTAGGTTCTTCAATTCATAATTCTAGAACCTAATCAAACAACTTCTTAATTCTTAATTAAGTTTTGGGCTGAGGATTGGGTTCGACTTTTCAAAAAATAATTTTTATATTTGTAAAATAATTTTACAATATGATTCTACCAACCATATTACATGTTTGATTCATAATCAAGATGCAAGTGAAATAAACATGAAACTACTTTAGATCTAATCTAAACAGGTTCATGTAATTGAAACAATTTCAACTTTAAATAATTTCTTTGCACAAAAATTATTAACAAAGAGATTTTATTTCAGATTTAAACATCTTTTAAATCTAATAAATCATAAATTTAATTTAGATCATATCTAATAAATTTATGATTAAAGATAGATCTACACAAACTAGGACAACCTTTGCACTGTAAGGGGTAAACCTTACAGCAGGACAACCTTGCAGTTTGTGATTGATCTAAAATTTTAATTTTAGATTTAATAATCAAATTATAAATTAGATCTAATCTAAAAAATAATCTAAGAATATATAAATAATCATGTAATAAAGAACCTATGCTCTGATACCAATTGTAGGAACCATATCTAGGGTTTCAGGGTTAGATCTTGAAACTTTTTCAAGATCATACAGCGGAAGACTAAAATAAATCAAAATTTATTTTTTAAAATCAGAAAATCTCTAGATCTAAGATCCTGTTACATGATTATTATATAGTATTAAATCAAAAATTAAAATATATAAATATAGCATGAACTACATGTTGATCATATCAACATGTTTCTATACTACATCTAATGTATGTATTAAACTATAGATCAGATCTATTACCTTGCAAGTTAGATGTTCCAACCTTGTTGATCTGAGCTTGAGGATGATGTTGCAAGCCGCACATGCATCCGGCCTCTAGGAGTCATCCACACGAGCCCACGAATCTCGATCAGAAGTCCTGCTTCAGAAAATCAGCACAGTATACTAGTACTGCGCTGATCCTTCTTTGATAGTTGATCAGATGCCTCCTTCTTCTTGATTTGGACTCTTCCAAAGATGAAAATAGAAGGAGGAGTTTCAGATCTGAGACACTCTCAGGAAACTCAAGATGGAGGGAGGAAAGATATGAAAACAAAAACCCTAGAAGAAGACCCTCTTCTTCTTCACGTTTTTCTCTCTAGACATCCAAACTTTCGTCTTTTATATCTCCACGACCCAAAGGTATTCCTCTCTGATTTTTGGATGGCACAAAGATCTCTCAAATATCTAATTTTTTCTAAACCTTCATGAAGAAACTCATCTTATATAGAGCGATATGATAGAGTCCTTGTCTAGGTCAAACACCTAGTCAAGGCTTATCCAAACATGGCAAGTTAAGGGATGCCCAACTCTTGAGCACCTCCTTCATATTTTCATGCATGGATCACCAGAAAAGGGTGCACAATGTATACCCTAAAAGCCACAAAAATTCAAAAAAAAATTTGGATAAATTTGGTGCAAAATTGAAAGAGTTTTGGATTTCTAAAACTCTATCTCATAGAATTCGAAATCCAAACTTATTCCTTTTAGATTTGATCCAAACCACCTTCCATGTAAGAAAGAAGAGAGGAGACCTTTTGTGAATGTGGGAGAGATCTGGAAGAGGGCTTTTTTCGCACAAAATAAGTGGAGATTGGCATTGAATAAGAGAGAGGGCGTGGAGAAGGCTTATGTGGCGCAAGGTGGAATCCTAGTCTTACTAGGATTCTGTCTTATGACTTGTTTTAATTTGGTTTCTCAAATCAAATCAAACCAAAATTAGATCAACCTAATTAAAATAGGTCTTAACCTAATTAAGAATCTAATTTAATCAGATTAAATTAGATTTAAATCTGATTTAATTTTCTAATCAAATTAGAAATTAGATTGACCCAAGTCCTAGTTGAACTAGGACTAGTTTTTTCCTTGCACTTGGCTTATCCAATAAACCAATTGGACTTGATCCAATTAAGCCCAAACTAAATCTAATTAAATCATATTTAATTAGACTTAATCTCAGCCCATTGGCTTAATCAAATTAAGCCAATCAGCAATCAAATTGCTAATAGATCCTCCTGCAACACTTGCATTGGGTTAAATGTCAATCGTATTGATCATTTAACACTAGAACGATTCTTAATCATTGATCAACCATCTGATCGGATCATGAACTCTAATGTGTGTGACCTCATAGGTCCGAACCTAAGCCGGTAGTATAGGAATAAATTTCTATACCAATCGAAGTGACCATCTAGCAATGGTACCCGATGATCGGATAGGTCGAATGTGTAGAACAACATCCTTAGAACCCATGCGGATATAGTTTTTAAATAATTCATCCCCTTGACCAAAATGATCATAGGACACCCCAGAGTTTAACTGTCAACTCTGATCAGGTTGTCCACATTGTATTTCAAAATATCAAATCCATCTGATGGATTATCCTGGCCAAGGTTTTGCTAAATTGAAATACAGCGACTCATTCTTCTCCAACTCTTGGAGTGGTCAATCCCATCTCGATCACACTCTGACTTCGTAAGTACTTGACTGTGCCCAGAAGCCTTCCATCCCTGAATTAGAAATTCAGTTAGTCCAGTACCAAAGCACAGTGAGTTGCTTGCAAGTCACTGAGGCGATCTCAGGTCTAAGGGACACTTATACCTATATCCCATCAGAGACATTCTCGACAGCAGAATACTCTGGAGTTGGTCACGTTCAATGATGATGTACCCTTATATCTCACCTGTATGCCATACCAGTGTCTCCACACTCTTTGGTTAAGAGGACAACCAACCCATATGGCCTACAGCGACCTATGCTCGATAGAAGCTGTCGTCCTTATTAACAGCCTATCATTTGGTCGTGAACAGTTTTAAGGACTAATCGATAAATCCTCTCTTTATCGAACTTAAATAGTCCTAAGGACTTCATCATAACAATGGAGTTCATCAGAAGATGAAAGCTTATGATGAAGATGCCAAATATATTTTATTTATTAACAAATCAATTACAATACTTGGTTGCTCAACCGTCAACAGCTTGACGATTGGCTTTTTGGGACACATTTCCCAACACTGAACCTCTTTTATCGACTTCGGGGCGGCCATCTCCTGGATGGCATGAATTTTCTCTGATTGGCTTCAATCCCGCGCCCCGATACCATGAAGCCCAGGAACTTCCCCGAGGTCACTCCGAAAGCACATTTAGTCGGGTTCAGCTTCATCTTATATTTTCAGAGGGCGTCAAAGGTCTCCTCGAGGTCGGCGATGTGGTTCATGGAAGATTTGCTTTTCACGAGCATGTCATCCATGTAGACCTCCATGTTGCGGCCGATCTGCTCCTTGAAGATTTTATTCACCAGCCACTGATAGGTCGCACCTGCATTTTTAGGCCAAAAGGCATGTCCCTATAACAGTAAAGGCCACGGTTAATAATGAAAGCAGTCTTTTCTTCATCTTCTGGCACCATCCTGATTTGATTATAGCTAGAGAATGCATCCATAAAGGTGAGGAGCTCATGGCCCGAGGTTGCATCCACCAGCTGATCAATTCTAGGCAGGGGGTAGCTGTCCTTTGGGCAGGCTTTATTCAGCTTTTTGAAGTCTATACACATCCTCCACTTGCCGTTTGCCTTTTTGACTAGGATGATGTTGGAAATTCAATCAGGATAATTGACTTCTCTAATGAATCTGGCTTTCAGGAGTTTGTCCACTTCTTTGGCTATCGCTTTCTGCCTCTCCGGTGCATGACCTCGGACTTTTTCTTTCATTGGTCGGTGCTTTGGATCGACGACCAGACGGTGTTCCATGACTTCTGTGTCAATCCCCAGCATGTCTGCTGGAACCCAAGCGAAAATATCCGCATTCTTTCGTAGAAAATCAATGAGATGCATCCGCACCGCTTCCCCCAGGTTGGAGCCGATCTTCACCACATGCTCCGCATTCCCATCGTTCAAAGGGATCGAAACCAGATCTTCGATTGGGCCGCCCCTTTCCTCAGTGAGATCATCGCGGGCATCCAGCCCATCAACCGGACAGAGGTCAGATTGGTCACTTCTCTGTAAGGCTATGTTGTAGCAATGTCTGGCCAGGGCTTGGTCTCCCCTGACTTCTCCGACCCCCTGACTGGTAGGGAATTTCAATTTCAGATGGTAGGTTGACACTACGGCCCAGAGAGCGTTGAGGCCAGGTCGGTCGAGGATTGCATTGTAGGCTGACAGTGCCTTCACCACCAAAAAATTCACCAGAGCCCTAGATTGTCTTGGATATTGACCCGCAGCTACAGTCAAAGTTATTACCCCCTCCACCGGGACAGCATCGTCGGTGAACCCTACCAGAGGGGAGTTAATCGGTCCCAAATGGCCGTCAAGGATGGATATTTTTTAGAAGGCATCGTAGAACAAAATGTCGGCCGAACTTCCATTATCGACAAGAATGCGGCGGACATCATAATTAACTATATTCAAAGAAACTACAACTACGTTGTTATGGGAAAATTGGACTCCCCGAGCACCTTCTTCAGTAAAGGTTATGGACTCCTCAATCTTTTGTCGCTTGGGAGGTACGGCCAATACGCCGGTTGCTCCCTGTCGAGATTCTTTCGAGATGGTGTTGGCGAAATCCGTCGGAAGCCGATCGTCTGACCGCCCCACGCCGATGGCCATTGTCGGAGGAGGAGGAGAAGGTTGGGAAACTGGAGGTGAGGCTGGAGCCTGAGATCTGGCCGTGGAGGCCATGGATCGTCGTGTGGATGCTTTGCGGGGAGGCATCGGGTGAAGATCTAGTGGGGGAAGGAGGAGAGGTCGTCGGAAAAGATGACCGGAGGCGGTCCCGTTGAGCGCTCTTTAAGAATAAGGGTACTGCGAAGATACAGCTGGCCCTTCCTCTAGCGCCAATCCTGTTGGTGCAAAAATCCGCCTGCGTCGGAGAAGCTGGAGTCGAGGGAGTCGCGGTCGCCGTCGGGACCTGCAAAGGAAGTCTAAACTGGAGTTGGGGGTGCTCCGGCAAGACCCTCTGATGCTCAAGTCAGTTCTCTGCCTCAACAAGAATGGAGTGCTCGAATAGAAATTTAACAGAGTTTTGAGATAAAAAAATGAAAGCTTAGAGAATAACGTATCTGGGGTCCCCTTTTTATAGGCAGAGGGTGCAATAGATGATAGCGACGTTTGTAACCGTCTGGCAGTGGGCCGTTCGGGGCCAGGAGGAGTTTGTTATGAAACGTAGTGGAGTGGAATCATGGCCATCACTACGATCTGCCACATGGAGTCTGTTGCGGGGAGTGAAGCGACGTCCGTTGTCGCGACTTGCCAAAGGGTGGGGGAGCCGCGCAGTATCCGTCGCAAGAAGTGGAGCAGAGTTGTGGCCATTACTGTGGCCTGCCAGGGAGTAATGGAGCCGCACGGGATCCATCACAAGAAGTGGAGCAAAGTCATGGTCGTTACTGTGGTCGTTACTATGGCTTGCCATGAAGTCCAGGCCTGTCGGTCGAAGTTCGGTTGAGGTGCCTGGCGAAAAGGGGTAGCCATCCAACTGAGAGGAGCTCGGATGCCGCAAGTTCGGTTGGGGTGCCTTGGGCGCTACGGCGGCCGGCGAGGACCTCTTGCCGTAGGAGCTCGGTCAGAGGCTTTCCGCAGATGCAATCCGATTTCGCGCAGACGTCGGCAAAGGGCCGACCGGCGGTGGATGTCGGATGGTGCTGGAGGGGTTCGTCCGCAATGGAAGCTCGAATGAAGGCTTACGGTGGAAATTCGGCACGGACCGCTCATGGTAGACACTTGAAGTAGATCGTTTGTAGCAGAAACTCAGAGCGGGTCACTCGTGGTAGGAGCTCGGGATGAGGTTCACCTGCAGTCGAAGTCGGAGGCAAAGTCCGGCTCCCGTAGGAGTCCGGATGAAGTCTACCTGCAGTCGGAGCCGGGGATGAAGTCCGGCTCCCGTAGGAGTCCGGATGAAGTCTACCTGTGGTCAGAGCTGGGGATGAAGTCTGGCTCCCGTAGGAGTTCGGATGAAGTCTACCTGCGGTTGGAGCCGGGGATGAAGTCCGGTTCCCGTAGGAGTCCGGATGAAGACTTCCTTCAGTTGAAGTCGGGGACGAAGTTCGGCTCCCGTAGGAGTCCGATGAAGTCTACCTGCAGTTGAAGTCGGGAACGAAGTCCGGCTCCCGTAGGAGTCCAGATAAAGTCTACCTACAGTAGAAGTCAGGGATGAAGTCCGGCTCCCGTAGGAGTCCAGATGAAGTCTACCTGCAGTAAAAGTCGGGGACGAAGTCCAACTCCCGTAGGAGTCCGGATGAAGTCTACCTACAGTAGAAATCGGGGATGAAGTCCAGCTCCCATAGGAGTCTGGATGAAGTCTACCTACAGTAGAAGTCAGGGATGAAGTCCGGCTCCCATCGGAGTCCGAATGAAGACTAGAAGGTGGTCGACCACTGCCGGGACTTGGGCGAAGTCCGCTTGTCATGGAGAATCCGGCCTACACCGGTGGCAGTTTATCCGTCGGCAGAACTTGGGAACGTTACGGAGGCTCGGCCGCCGGAGAGGCTCGGGAAGATGCCGCTGAAGACCGGACATCGGTAAAACCCCCGGAGGGTCACTCCTGGCGCGAACTTCGGCTGAGGGGGTATTTTATACCCAACAAAGAGTATAGACTCTTCCTTAGGTATGGGGTTCTATATTTCCATCTTAATTTTGTTCAATGATTGAAATAGGCTGACTTTCTAATCTTTATGGGCATTTAGTCATTTTATGCTCTTCTGACCACAATCAAAATATGCACAGTGTTCCAAAAATAATTTTTTTTACCATGAGTCTTACCACTTTTGAAATACTTAATGCTATCAATCAGTCCAGAATTGTTACTTATAGATCTCTTGTTAGAACTCACATTACTTTTACCATTCGGATCTTGAAATTTATTTGACCTATTTCTTTTCTTTTGATTTCTTTCTCTTTCTGTATGATCTTCGTTGACCTCTTTTTCGATTATTAGCACTTTATTTATAACATCAACATAGGTAGTCAACTCATATGGTACCACTTATTTTTTAATTTCTATCATCAGTTTTGTTGGTGCAAAAATCTGCCTGCGTCGAAGAAGCTGGAGTCGAGGGAGTCGCGGTCGCCGTCGGGACCTGCAAAAGAAGTCTAAATCGGAGTTGGGGGTGCTCCGATAAGATCCTCCGATGCTCAAGTCAGTTCTCTGCCTCAACAAGAATGGAGTGCTCGAATAAAAATTTAGCAGAGTTTTGAGATAGAAAATGAGAGCTTAGAAATAACATATCTGGGGTCCCCTTTTTATAGGTGGAGGGTGCAATAGATGATAGCGACGTTTGTAACTGTCTGGCAGTGGGCCGTTCGGGGCCAGGAGGAGTTTGTTATGAAACGTAGTGGAGCAGAATCATGGCCATCACTACGATTTGCCATGTGGAGTCTGTTGCGGGGAGTGAAGCGGCGTCTGTTGTCACGACTTGCCAGAGGGTGGAAGAGCCATGCGGTATCCGTCGCAGGAAGTGGAGCAGAGTAGTGGCCATTATCGTGGCCTGCCAGGGAGCGATGGAGCCGCACGGGATCTGTCGCAGGAAGTGGAGCAGAGTCATGGCCGTTACTGTGGCCTGCCAGGGAGTGATGGAGCCATGCGGGATCCGTGCAGGAAGTGGAGCAGAGTCATGACCGTTACTATGGCCTGCCCAGGGGTCCAGGCCTGTCGGTCGAAGTTTGGTTGAGGTGCCTGGCGAAGAGGGGTAGCCATCCATCTGAGAGGATCTCAGATGCTACAAATCCAGTAGGGGTGCCTTGAGCTACGGCGACAGGTGAGGACCTCTTGCCGTAGGATCTCGATCAGAGGCTTTCCGCAGATGCAGTCCAATTTCGTATAGACTTCGGCAAAGGGCCGACCGGCGGTGGATGTCGCATGGCTCTGGAGGGGTTCGTCCGCAATGGAAGCTCGGATGAAGGCTTACGATGGGGAATCCGACACGGACCGCTCGTGGTAGAAACTTGGAACTAGATCGTTTGCAGTAGAAACTCAGAGCGGGTTGCTTGCAGTAGGAGCTCGGGATGAGGCTACCTGCAGTCGAAGTCGGGGGTGAAGTCCGGCTCCCGTAGGAGTCCGGATGAAGTCTACCTGCAGTAGAAGTCAGAGATGAAGTTCGGCTCCCATAGGAGTCTGGATGAAGTCTACCTGCAGTCGAAGTATGGGGCGAAGTCTGGCTCCCGTGGGAGTCCGGATGAAGTCTACCTGCGGTCGGAGTCGGGGACGAAGTCCGGCTCCCATAGGAGTCCGGATGAAGTCTACCTGCGGTTGGAGCCGGGGATGAAGTCCGGTTTTCATAGGAGTCCGGATGAAGACTTCCTTCAGTTGAAGTCGGGGACGAAGTCCGGCTCCCGTAGGAGTCCGGATGAAGTCTACCTGCAGTTGAAGTTGGGGATGAAGTCCGGCTCCTGTAGGAGTCCGGATGAAGTCTACCTACAGTAGAAGTCGGGGATGAAGTTCGGCTCCCGTAGGAGTCCGGATGAAGTCTACCTGCAGTAGAAGTTGGGGACGAAGTCTAGCTCCCGTAGGAGTCCGGATGAAGTCTACCTGCAGTAGAAGTCGGGGACGAAGTCCGGCTCCCGTAGGAGTCTGGATGAAGTCTACCTACAGTAGAAGTGGGGGACGAAGTCCGGCTCCCTCGGAGTCCGGATGAAGACTAGAAGGTGGTCGACCACCGCTGGGACTTGGGCGAAGTCTGCCTGTCATGGAGAATCCGCCTACACCGGTGGCAGTTTATCCGTCGGCAGAACTTGGGAATGTTACGGAGGCTCGACCGCCGGAGAGGCTCTGGAAGACACCGCTGAAGGCAGGACATTGGTAGAATCCCCGGAGGGTCACTCCTAGCGCGAACTTCGGCTGAGGAGGTATTTTATACCCAACAAAGAGTATAGACTCTTCCTTAGGTATGGGGTTCTATATTTCCATCTTAATTTTGTTCAATGATTGAAATAGACTGACTTTCTAATCTTTATGGGCATTTAGTCATTTTATGCTCTTCTGACCACAATCAAAATATGCACAGTGTTCCAAAAATAATTTTTTTTACCATGAGTCTTACCACTTTTGAAATACTTAATGCTATCAATCAGTCCAGAATTGTTACTTATAGATCTCTTGTTAGAACACACATTACTTTTACCATTCGGATCTTGAAATTTATTTGACCTATTTCTTTTCTTTTGATTTCTTTCTCTTTCTGTATGATCTTCGTTGACCTCTTTTTCAATTATTAGCACTTTATTTATAACATCAACATACGTAGTCAACTCATATGGTACCATTTATTTTTTAATTTCTATCATCAATTTTGTTGGTGCAAAAATCTGCCTGCGTCGGAGAAGCTAGAGTCGAGGGAGTCGCGGTCGCCGTCAAGACCTGCAAAGAAAGTCTAAACCGGAGTTGGGGGTGCTCCGGCAAGATCCTCCGATGCTCAAGTCAGTTCTCTGCCTTAACAAGAATGGAGTGCTCGAACGAAAATTTAGCAGAGTTTTAAGATAGAAAATGAGAGCTTAGAGAATAACGTATCTGGGGTTTCCTTTTTATAGGCGGAGGGTGCAATAGATGATAGCGACGTTTGTAACCATTTGGCAGTGGGCCGTTCGGGGCCAGGAGGAGTTTGTTATGAAACGTAGTGGACCAGAATCATGGCCATCACTACGATCTGCCCCGTGGAGTCTGTTGCGGGGAGTGAAGCGGCGTCCGTTGTCGTGATTTGCCAGAGGGTGGAGGAGTCACGCGGTATCCGTCGCAGGAAGTGGAGCAGAGTAGTGGCCATTACCGTGGCCTACCAGGGAGCGATGGAGCCGCGCGGGATCCATCGCAGGAAGTAGAGCAGAGTCGTGGCCGTTACTGTGGCCTGCCAGGGAGTGATGGAGCCACGCGGGATCCGTCGCAGGAAGTGGAGCAGAGTCGTGGCCGTTACTGTGGCCTGCCAGGGGGTCCAGGCCTGTCGGCCGAAGTTCGTGGAGGTGCCTGGCAAAAAGGGGTAGCCATCCATCTGAGAGGAGCTCGGATGCTGCAAATCCAATTGGGGTGCCTTGGGCTACGGTGACAGGCGAGGACCTCTTGCCGTAGGAGCTCGGTCAGAGGCTTTCCGCAGATGCAGTCCGGTTTCGCACAGACTTCGGCAAAGGGCTGACCGGCGGTGGATGTCGCATGGCACTGGAGGGGTTCATCCGCAATGGAAGCTTGGATGAAGGCTTATGGTGGGGAATCCGGCACGGACCGCTCGTGGTAGAAACTTGGAACTAGATCGTTTGCAGCGGAAACTCAGAGCGGGTTGCTTGCGGTAGGAGCTCGGGATGAGGCTACCTGCAGTCGAAGTCGGGGGCGAAGTCCGGCTCCCGTAGGAGTCCGGATGAATCTACCTGTGGTCGGAGCCGGGGACGAAGTCCGGCTCCCGTAGGAGTCCGGATGAAGTCTACCTGCAGTAGAAGTCGGGGATGAAGTCCGGCTCCCGTAAGAGTCCGGATGAAGTCTACCTGCAGTAGAAGTCGGGGATGAAGTCTGGCTCCCATAGGAGCCCGGATGAAGTCTACCTGCAGTAGAAGTCAAAGATGAAGTCCGGCTCCCGTAGGAGTCCGGATGAAGTCTACCTGCAGTAGAAGTCGGGGATGAAGTCCGGCTCCCATAGGAGCCCGGATGAAGTCTACCTGCAGTAGAAGTCAAAGATGAAGTCTGGCTCCCATAGGAGTCCGGATGAAGTCTACCTGTAGTTAGAGTCGGGGACGAAGTTCGGCTCCCGTAAGAGTCTGGATGGAGTCTACCTGCGGTAGAAGTCAGAGACGAAGTCCGGCTCCCATAGGAGTCTGGATGAAGTCTATCTGCAGTAGAAGTCGGGGATGAAGTCCGGCTCCCGTAAGAGTCGGGATGAAGTCTACCTACAGTAGAAGTCGGGGACGAAGTCTGGCTCCCGTAGGAGCCCGGATGAAGTCTACCTGCAGTAGAAGTCAGAGACGAAGTCCGGCTCCCGTAGGAGTCCGGATGAAGTCTACCTGTAGTTGGAGTCGGGGACGAAGTCTGGCTCCCGTAAGAGTCCGGATGGAGTCTACCTGCGGTAGAGGTCAGAGACGAAGTCAGGCTCCCGTAGGAGTCCGGATGAAGTCTATCTGCAGTAGAAGTCAGGGACAAAGTCTGGCTCCCGTAAGAGTTCGGATGAAGTCTATCTGCAGTAGAAGTCGGGGACGAAGTCCGACTCCCGTAGGAGCCCGGATGAAGTCTACCTGCAATAGAAGTCAGAGATGAAGTCCGGCTCCCGTAGGAGTCCGGATGAAGTCTATCTGCAGTAGAAGTCGGGGATGAAGTCCGACTCCCGTAAGAGTCCGGATGAAGTCTACCTGCAGTAGAAGTCAGAGACGAAGTCCGGCTCCCGTAGGAGTCCGGATGAAGTCTATCTACAGTAGAAGTCGGGGATGAAGTCCGGCTCCCGTAAGAGTCCGGATGGAGTCTACCTGCGGTAGAAGTCAAAGACGAAGTCCGGCTCCTGTAGGAGTCTGGATGAAGTCTATCTGCAGTAGAAGTCGGGGATGAAGTCTGGCTCCCATAAGAGTCCGGATGAAGATCAGAAGGTGGTCGACCACCGTCGGGACTTGGGCGAAGTTCGTCCGTCGTGGAGAATCCGACCTACATCGATAGTAGTTTATCCGTCGGTAGAACTTGGGAACGTTACAGAGGCTCGGCCGTCGGAGAGGCTTGGGAAGACGCTGCCGAAGGTCGGACATCGGTAGAACCCCCGGAGGGTCACTCCTGGCACGAACTTCGGCTGAGGGGATATTTTATACCCAACACCAGTCTCCCTACTTCTGAGTTCGAGTTTCGAATGGAGGAAGTACAAAAAAATTTCACAACCAAAGTTATCCCCTTGAATCCTGTACACGATCGTCCTCAGATATTTTGGCATTTAATGCGCACATGCCGGAGCCTTTTTCCAATTAGGACGACCCGAAGGGTCCTTTCAAATTTCCACCAGAGCGTAGTCCCAAGCGCCACACCATAATGGTTCTGCCAGTGGTCAGCCCTACGCCACGGTGAGTGGGACACATGGCGGGTACTGGTTGACCTAAGGATATCTACCACCATAACTGTGCCAGGCCCCATCGCCTATTTAAGCCCCCCCTTTCCCTCCGGGGACTTCAACTCGCCTGAGAGTTGGTGCCCTTCTTCTGTCTAAGAGTTTAGCCACCCCATCGACCCCCCTTTTTGACTGTGGGCATTCTCCGCACCAATCTTCGCTATCTCCACTGGCTCCCCACCGCCTTCAGTCCTTCGAGCCCTTTCGAGGAGTTCTCCCACTGGGGCTTCTGTCCCGGAGGTCAATCTCGAGAGGATGTTGCAGATCGAGAGGAGTAGGAGGGGAAAGATAGTGGTCGGTGAGCGCGTTCCACCCGAGAATTTTGGAGTAGTTGAACGAGGCGACACCGATCAAGGGGGTAGAGCTATCATCATAAGCTGTGGCGGGTCTCTTGACGTCGTCGGGGTCGAGGGACCAGAGGCGGTCGGCACTGATGGCGGGGCAGTAGAACTTGTTGCAGGGATGGTGGAAGTAGCGCATGCCGACCTTGCCGAAGTACCTAGGATGGTGGTCGTCGTGGAGCACACGGTGGTGGTGCATGCCTCCGGTGTCATCACGGCTTTCGAGGTACTTTCGATTTTTTCTGACGCAGGTCGTCATCGCCACTGCCGTCGCCATCGCTGTCCTTTAAATTCTATCCCCCCCTTTTCCCCCTAGGGTTGGGGTTTCGGCAATGGAGCGGAACGAGGTGGGGGACGAGAGCTGAGGGGTTCATCACACGCACTGGAAAACACTGCTGAAAAGGATGGAACTGGAAGGAGAAGTCGAGAGCTTGAAGTGGTCCCTAACGTGTTCCTTTCGAGTCTTGTAGTAATATTTTTTTTCCTTGACCCTCAAGGTCTTGTAACGTACATCTTGTTAATCAAGAATGAGAAGGAGATTTTATTACCTTGTCCGCACCTTGCGTCAAATTGTTGCCGACCAAACTTCTTTCATTCACTATTGTTATTGTTGTATTCCCTTCCTCTTTTTCTTTTCGTCTTCTTCCTCTCTTCTTTTCTTTCTCTTTTTTTTTTTTTTTTTTGATGCCGATGTTGTCTGGAGGTTCTTGGTCGTTGCCACGTCGGCTTGCCTTTCTTGTCATCTTTCTTCTTCAGCCTCAAGGGCTCTGTAATATATACTTAATTAATGACATGAAAAGAGAATTTTTCGTTACCTCTTTTACTCGTGTGTTGAATTATTATTTGTCGAGCTTCCTCCAGCTTTTGCCTCGTCCGATATCGATGCCATTCGAAGTACCCGATCGCCGTCGCATTGACCCGTCCTTCTGTTTATGGCCGCTGGTTTGTCCGGGACCACTCAGATTTGACGCCTCCTTTTAGAGTTCGAGCTCGAAGGTCCAAGCTTCTCGTCATCCTGAGGAAGCCATCTTATCTCTAGCTTGCGTTGAGAGATTTCTTAAAGGCTGGGGATTTTGATAAGAACCCCAATCCTCACTGAGACGAAGTTCCCTGCATCTTTGATGCGATTTGTTTTCCACTCGTCGCTGGTGCAGTACGTCGCTTTCCTTTTTAACTTTCCTCCCCTTCTTCCTTTTTCTTTTTTTGAGTGAGGGTTTTTCCTCTGCTCTTGATGGGGTCGCGGGAGCGCGAAGGGGTCACTGGGAAGGTTCCCTACTTCTTATCTGGTCTTGAATGAGCAGACCTTAATTAGTGTCAGGACGAGGTTCTTTCTCTATTTCTGACGTAATCGGTTTTAGCTCAGGTTAGGATGAGGTCCTCCTCTAGTCTCTAACAGGGCTATAGGGACACATATGGGCATTGCAGGGCCTCTCCCCCCATCCGATCTAAGTGTAACCGGGCCTTCGACCTTGCTCAAGTTAGGGCGAGGTTCTCCTCCTGTCCCTACAGGGCTGTGGGGGCACATACGGGCATTGCAGGGCCTCTCCCCCCATCCGGTCTAAGGGTAACCGGGTCTTTGACTTTGCTCAAGTTAGGGCGAGGTTCTCCTCCTGTCCGTAACAGGGCTGTGGGGGCACATACGGGCGTTGCAGGGCCTCTCCCTCCATCCGGTCTACGAATAACCGGGCCTTCGACTTTGCTCATGTTAGGGCAAGGTTCTCCTCCTGTTCCTAACATGACTGTGGGGGCGCATATGGGCGCTGTATGGCCTCTCCCCCCATTCGGTCTATGAATAATCGAGCCTTCGACTTTGCTCATGTTAGGGCGAGGTTCTCCTCCTGTCCCTAACATGGCTGTGGGGGCGCATATGGGCGCTGTATGACCTCTCCCTCCATCCGATCTACGAATAATCGGGCCTTCGACTTTGCTCATGTTAGGGCGAGGTCCTCCTCCTGTCCCTAACATGGCTGTGGGGGCGCATATGGGTGCTGTATGGCCTCTCCCCCCATCCGGTCAACAAATAATCGGACTTTCAACTTTGCCCACATTAGGGTTTGTTTTTGTTGTCCGAAGGGGTCATCCCCTGTCGTTACAAGTCCATGCCAAAAAGGGAGAGATATGCAGACCTGAAAGGAATCTTGATTCAAAGCATGTCGTTCGTATTTACAAGTTTTTCAAATCTCAGAGTTGTAGAAGGTCTGCTTCCTGTCAAGGCCCTCCAGAGACGAAGTTGATGATCCCAATTGGAGGCTGATCTCCGAGCTGCTCTTCCCCCCTTGGCGGCTCAGGTTGCGGCAGGGCCTTTGGCCGATCTTCTCTATCCTCAGGTCGGCGCTGAATGAACCTATCGAGCTGACCTCATCTGATGAGCTCCTCGATCTCATCCCAGAGTTGAATGCATTCCTCCGTGTCGTGGCCGTGGTCACGATGGTAGAGGCAGAACTTGTTAAGATTGCACTTCCCGGAGTGCGTGCGCATCCTCTCGGGCCTTGGGAGCTACGCTCTGACCTCCATCAGCACCTGAGTTTTCGATGCGTTGAGGGGGGCATAGCTGCAAAATCTTCTCGGGGGAGAGCCCCGCCAAGCCCGACGCTCCGGGCTTCCCTGCCTGCATGCCCGGGGAAGAGTCTGAGCGCGCTTGTGCCCGGGAGGAGTTCGAGAGCGTGGTCGAGCTTCTCTCGGCCCTTTTTCGACTGTGGGCTTACTCGAGTCTCCCACCTGCCGCTCTCTCGTGATCTCCTCATCCTTCATTTTGAAGGCCTCTTCCGCTCGGATGTACCCTTCAGCCCGAGCCAACAGATCAGCAAAATCTCTGGGGTACTTCTTTTTCAGGAAGAATAAAAGGTCATTCTTCTGAAGGCCGCCTTTCAGAGTGGGTCCGCAATGGAAGCTCAGATGAAGGCTCACGGTGGGGAATCCGGCACGGACCGCTCATGGTAGAAACTTGGAACTAGATCGTTTGCAGCAGAAACTCGGAGCGGGTTGCTTGCGGTAGGAGCTCGGGATGAGGCTACCTGCAGTCGAAGTCGAGGGTGAAGTCCGACTCCCGTAGGAGTCCGGATGAAGTCTACCTGCGATCGGAGCCGGGGACGAAGTCCGGCTCCCGTAGGAGTCCGGATGAAGTCTACCTACAGTAGAAGTCGGAGACGAAGTCCGGCTCCCGTAAGAGTCCGGATGAAGTCTACCTGCAGTAGAAGTCGGGGATGAAGTCCAGCTCCCGTAGGAGCCGGATGAAGTCTACCTGCAGTAGAAGTCAGAGACGAAGTCCGGCTCCCGTAGGAGTCTGGATGAAGTCTACCTGCAGTAGAAGTCAGGGACGAAGTCTGGCTCCCGTAGGAGCCCGGATGAAGTCTACCTGCAGTAGAAGTCAGAGATGAAGTCCGGCTCCCGTAGGAGTCCGGATGAAGTCTACCTGTAGTTGGAGTCGGGGACGAAGTCCGGCTCCTGTAAGAGTCCAGATGGAGTCTACCTGCGGTAGAAGTCAGAGACAAAGTCTGACTCCCGTAGGAGTCCGGATGAAGTCTATCTGCAGTAGAAGTCGGGGACGAAGTCTGGCTCCCGTAAGAGTTCGGATGAAATCTACCTGCAGTAGAAGTCGGGGACGAAGTCTGGCTCCCGTAGGAGCCTGGATGAAGTCTACCTGCAGTAGAAGTCAGAGATGAAGTCCGGCTCCCGTAGGAGTCCAGATGAAGTCTACCTGTAGTTGGAGTTGGGGATGAAGTCCGGCTCCCGTAAGAGTCCGGATGGAGTCTACCTGCGGTAGAGGTCAAAGATGAAGTCCGGCTCCCGTAGGAGTCCAGATGAAGTCTATCTGCAGTAGAAGTCGGGGATGAAGTCTGGCTCCCGTAAGAGTCCGGATGAAGTCTACCTGCAGTAGAAGTCGGGGACGAAGTCCGGCTCCCGTAGGAGCCCGGATGAAGTCTACCTGTAGTAGAAGTCAGAGACGAAGTCCGACTTCCGTAGGAGTCCGGATGAAGTCTATCTGCAGTAGAAGTCGGAGACGAAGTCCGGCTCCCGTAAGAGTCCGGATGAAGTCTACCTGCAATAGAAGTCAGAGACGAAGTCCGGCTCCCGTAGGAGTCCGGATGAAGTCTATCTGCAGTAGAAGTCGGGGATGAAGTCCGGCTCCCGTAAGAGTCCGGATGGAGTCTACCTGCGGTAGAAGTCAGAGACGAAGTCCGGCTCCCGTAGGAGTCCGGATGAAGTCTATCTGCAGTAAAAGTCGGGGATGAAGTCCGGCTCCCGTAAGAGTCCGGATGAAGACCAGAAGGTGGTGGACCACCGCCGGGACTTGGGTGAAGTCCGTCTGTCATGGAGAATCCGACCTACACCGATGGCAGTTTATCCATCGGCAGAACTTGGGAACGTTATGGAGGCTCGGCCGTCGGAGAGGCTCGGGAAGACGCCGCCGAAGGCCGGACGTCGGTAGAACCCCCGGAGGGTCACTCCTGACGTGAACTTCGGCTGAGGGGGTATTTTATACCCAACAAGTTTCATTTCAAATTTATGCACTTGATCATGCTCATCCTCAACCAGCCTCGGAACAAACTTGACAAGCTCCGTAAACTTAGCTTTATATTCTGCAACTGTCATAGTTCTTTATTTCAGATAAATAAATTTCTATTCTTTCTAAATCCTTACACTTCAAAGAAAATATTGATCATAAAATACTCTCCGTAATCTCTCCTAGGTGAGTCGCTCCTCTTCTTGCTTATACTTATATTACAATCTTTGATACCAACTGAATGCTTCATCTTGTAATAAATATGCTGCATGCTGAATCTTTTCATTATCGCGACATTCTGGGACAACGAACACTTTTTTCATCTCCATAATCTAATTATTAGCTTCCAAAAGTTTAGTAGTTCCCTTGAAGGCCGATGGAGCAAGCTTTTTAAATTCCACGATATTATTTTGTTGCACCAGCTGCTCTCCATGACCATATTGTTGTGGTATATCTGATGTGTCTATTGCTGTTCAAGCAATTGTTGCTGCTTCTATATCACACCAAAGTTTGCATTAATAGAGCCATGTCTGGTTCCTATGCATTGTCGGAGTAATTCAGATAGGATCAACGGCTCAATCCTGCTGGGGGGTGCCACTAATCGATTGGAGAGTACCACCCTCCTGTTGGTTCGATGTCCTCTAACAGCACCTCGAGCAACTCTCTTTATCCGATGTGAAGCCATCTTAACGAGCTTCTTAAAATTTTCTTTTTAAACCTAATATCTAAAAATATTTAATCATAATTATTTTTGAAATAAAAATCTTAAATCTTCATAAGGCTGGCTATTCGATAGTTAATGGTCAAGATCCCTTCACCAGGATCAATCAAAGTTATTAGAGGGTCTTTCTAAGAATCCATAAAATCTTAGAAGAGAAAGACCATCTCGAGAGAGGCACTTTAGAAAGAGAAACTTTTAGAGATAGAAAGTGATATTTTTTCTAAAGAGAGAAAATATAGAGAGATACTAAAGAGAAATGATTCCAAAGAGAAAGAGAGAGAGAGGGAAGAGAAAAATTCTTTCTCTCTCTTCTTTTTTTTTTTCTTTCCCTCTTTTTTTTTCTTTTTTTCTTTTTCTTTTCCTCTCTTTCTTTTTCCTTCTTTCTTTTTGTAGCCTCTTCAGCAAAATAGGAGACCATGTGGTCCCTTTGTTCATCAGATCAAAGGCCATGGCTAGCTCGACGGTGCCCGATAGCTACTAGGGCTACTATGGTGCAGCCCAAGAAACCTAGATCGATAATTGGTAGTGATCTCTGGTGTTGGAAAACTCCAAAAAAAAAAGGATAGAAGCAAGGGGGAAAACAGGGGATCTTTCCTATTTAAATGTTTTGACAAAGCCAATGGCTGGCAGGGTTGTCTAATGCTATGAAAAGAAGGGGAAAAGAGAGAAGAACCAGAGCCAAGGCTTATCTTAGGCTTCGGTGAACTCTCCACGTCAAATTTTCGATGAAAACAATAATGACTTCTAAGAAGGAACTCCGGTGATCCCCTTCGAATTGGCCTTTGTTGCCCAGCTATGCAACCCAAGAGGGGGGGGTGAATTGGGTTTCTAAAAATTTTAAGCCCAACAGATTACTTATGAGGAACAAAACAAAGACTTTAAATCAATATTAATTACCTAAAGCAGTATTGCAAGGATATAATAAAGAAATAAGATAAAGCGATAAAGCACACCACAAACACAAGGATTTATAGTGGTTCGGTGCTAACCTTGCACCTACATCCACTCCCCAAGATCCTACTTGGGAATTTCAATCCACTATCCTTTGTATTCAACCTGAATACAAAACGTCGGAAACTCCGACACTAGCTATCCCAAGCTAGATCACTTATTTCCCGGGTACAAGTAAACCCAAAACACTCCGATTTCAGGTTCGATCAACCTTTCCTTGTTTTGGAAATCCTCCAAAAACAAGAACAAAAACTCACAAAGAGTTAGAAAATTTTGAGCACAGATTAATATAATAACAGCTCCTTAAATGAGCGAATATAACAATAAAAGCTTTACTCAAATGAAGAACCCCTTTTTCGGATTTTCTCAAAGTGGATGAACGCTTGAATGCTTGAGAAGAGGTTGATTGTTGATTGAAGATCTCTTGAAAGCTTTGAACGATCTCTAGATCAAGGTTGAAACACTAGGTGTGAAGGATTCTCTCCTTGAAAGCTCTTGCATTTCTCTTTCACACTCTCTCTGGTATATTGTGGATCCTCTCTCTTTTTCTTTTTGGATTTTTCGTTGATCTCAAGCTTTTTTGTGCAAATTTTGGATCCTCTCTTCTATTCTTCTCTCTTTGATCTGCCGATTGATCTTCTTCTGTTTTCTCTCCAATTTGATCTGCTATTTAAACTGTAATTTCTTTCACCATTTTAAGCATTTTGTAGCATTAGAAGCAAGAGAAAATAATTTAGGTAGATAAAGAGCCGTTAGAGCAATTTTAGGAAGCATAAATGGCAATTAAAACGAGCAAAAAAATAGCCGTTGCTGATATTTTCCGTCGCAGGGGTCGACTCATGAGTCGACTCATGCATCAGGAGTCGACTCATGAGTCGACTTCTGTTGCACAGACCAGAAGGTCTGATTTTTGGATTTTTCGGCTCAAATCAGCAGAGGTCGACTCATGAGTCGACTCATGCCTTGTGGGTCGACTCATGAGTCGACTCACAGGTTGTGCCAAGTCAAAAATCCAGCGTGCCATGAAAATTTTTTGCGTGCCAATCAGCTCACAGTGCCATGAGTTGACTCATGAGTCGACTCATGCACTTCAAACCTTCATAACTTCAAAAATATAAGTCCAAATATAATAAAATTTTCACCAATAGTTTACAAATCATTTGTTCTATCAAATGATACTATCAAATCAGAATTTTAGTAAAATTATGATTTTGCCCTTGAAGAGCATAAGGACTTTTTCATTTTAAAATTATTTGTATCCCTTCAATCTGCTTTGTAATCATCAAAATCAATCTAGGAGCAACAATCTCCCCCTTTTTGATGATGATAAAATATTTGAACAAAAATATTTATGTTAATGCATTAATTTCAAAAGAATCCATTATAGGTGTATATGCTTGAAAAGAGTATGATTCTTTTGGCATGTAATATAAATGCAAAAATAGTTTGTCTATTTTTTTAAAGATTTGAAAAGGGTATTAGATCATTTTGAGTTTAAGATATATCAGAGCAAGAGAAGATAAATAACTTTTGCAATGTATCAGAGCAAGAAAAATAATTTTTACAATGATATCAGAAAAGATTTTACAATATATCAGAGCAAGAAAATTTTATAATATATCAGAGAAAATTTCACACTGTATTAGAGCAAATGTCAGAGAAAATTTCACACTGTATCAGAGAAATGTTATAATATATCAGAGAAACTTTCACACTGTATCAGATTAAATTTTATCATGTATCAGAGCAAGTTAAAAGAAATTTTAGGGTGTATCAGAGTAAATCAAATTTCTTAAGTTGTATCAAGGTAAATAAAATTTCAAAAGATGTATCAGAGCAAGTTTGAATTTTAAAATATATCAGAGCATAAAAAAAATACTTATTTGCATTGTACTTATGATTTTGCTTTTGATGGATGGCTTTTTGTTTAAGTTCTGTCTGATACCAAATTTCGATACCAAATTTTTCAAAGTTTTGTTTAATTTCTCCAATATTTGTTTCCCAATATATTTTTTAATCTTCCAATTTTTGTTTAATTTCTCAAGTTTGGTTTAATCTTTCAATTTTTGTTTTTGTTTAATTTCTCCAGTTTGGTTTAATCTTTCAATCTTTGTTTTTCTTTAATTTCTCCCCCTTTTTCTCATAATTTAGGGTTTTGCCTTTTTTTAATTTCAATTTTTTTTTTTTTTTTTGTTTAATTTCTCCCCCTTTTTGATATCATCAAACATAGTTAACTCTTCCTTTTTCTAAACATTCTTTAATTTCTTCCCCTTTAGAGTTTTTCACAGATGTTTGCTCCCCCTTAATATAGCAATTATCAACAGCAAACAACAACAAGGAAAAGACAATATTTCCACAAGAAGAAAATATATAACCAAAATATGATCGATATCATTACAAAGAGGTAGAAATATAGGTAAAAGATGATTCCATTAATATCATAATTATTTCAATACATAAAATTCAACCAACTAAATGTCAATACATGGCCCCAAGGTATAGATCCTAGAACAAGACACTAACACCTAGGATCTAGTAAAGATCAAGATAAGTCAATGATCGGAGTCATCAGATATAGGGTGAGGAGATGATGGATCAGAAGTGCGTCCTCTACCCTGTCTGCCTCTGCCACGAGCAGGAGAGCGAGATGAACTGGGTGGCTGAGAACGCTGAGATGCTAGGGACTGAACAGAAAGGGTGAGTCTAATAGAATCAAGTACGTTCAGTGCTCTAGAAATAGATTGAAGTAGAGCAGTGAACTGGGTGGTAGCATGCTCACTCGATCCTCGGATCTCTTTCCTCAGTAATTCATATCCACCTTCTAGTGCTCCTCTGAGCCTGCCAGCCTCTGCAGTGAGGTCTGTGACCTCAATAGTAGACTCCTGTGGCTGGGGATGGGCCAATGCAAGGACTTGCCCCTGCAAGTCAAGAACTCTGCCAGTAAGTCTCCAGACTGTGTCCTCAAGCTGCTGGATCCTGATGGACTGATCTGATATCATCTGAAACATAGTGGAGATGTGGGGAGTAATGGTCTGATCAGAAGAGGTAGCTCCAGGTGCAAAAGAAGTACTACCCCACTGGCTAGACAGCAAAGAAGCCACACGCTGTGAAATATGCTCGATCTGATCGTCAGCCAGTCTGAACTCTGAATGAGGTGCTCTGCTCTCTGACTGATACACTGGTGTGGGCATCCTAGTAAACTCAGAAGGGCCAGCCTCAGTATCAGGAATGAACTGGGTATCTGGTGATACTTCCCTGAAGTCATGTACAGGAGAAGATGGACCTTCTTCTTCTACTCTGCCTTCAGTTCTGTCTTCAGCTCTTTCCTCAGCTCTCTCCTCAGTTCTTTCTTCAGAGCCCTTGATCCAACCACCAATAGTCTTTGTAATTCCCATTCGGTGCAGGCTGTGTTGGTTGAAAGTGTCCACATGTGAGAGTTTGGTAGGTGTCTCCCCCTCACAGCTAACTCCAAACCTCCTAAATACTCTAGTAAGGGCCATACCATAAGGCAAGTGTGCCTTGGATCTGTTCAAAGTTTCTCTCATGGCCTCTATCATAAGTGCAGGGAGGTTTAGGGGGGTCTGAGTGATGATATGAAACATGACACATACATCTCTGCCAGATAGTAGATCATGCCTACCACTCCTAGGAAAGAAGAGTTTTGTTACAATCTGATGCAGGACCCTCATCTCAATGGATAATAGCTTTGCTTCCAATTTGTTTAAACTTCCTGAAAAAGCTTCTCCTAAGATAATTCTGATCCCTTCTTCTTTAATTGGGAGTTCCATATATGAGTATCCTTCACTAGGCAACTAAAGTATATCTCCCAATATCCTAGAATCCAAGCATATGTCAATTCCCTTTACAATGATAAGTTTTTAGAGTGATAAATCTGAGCTTTTGGGACCAGGATGGATGTTGAAAATTGAGCTCTAATCAATTCTTTGAAAATTGAGAAATTTTAGGCAAATGGATCTAGAATTCCTAGATTTCTCCTAATTTCACAGAATCTATCCTCACTAAGGGCCTTTGTAAAGATATCGGCTAATTGATTTTCAGTGCAAACATATTCAAGAATTAATTTTTGTTTTGAACATGTTCTCTTATAAAATGATGTCTTATTTCAATATGTTTGGATCTTGAGTGTTGTATTGGATTTTTAGATAGATTTATGGCACTTGTATTATCACATTTTATTGGTGTTTCATTAAGTTTGATTCCAAAATCTTCGAGTTGTTGCTTAATCCACAAGATTTGAGCACAACAACTTCAGGCTGCAATGTATTCGGCCTCAGCCGTAGACAGTGCCACCGAATTTTGTTTCTTGCTAAACCATGAGATTAGGTTAACTCCAAGAAATTGACAAGTTCCACTTGTACTTTTTTTATCTAATTTACATCCAGCAAAATCAGCATCTGAATATCCTAACAAATTAATTTGTGAGTCCTTAGAGTACCATAACCCTATAGTTTGTGTACCATTTAAGTATCTAAGGATTCTTTTAACAGCATTCAAATGAGATTCCTTAGGATTAGATTGATATCTAGCACATAAGCAAACACTAAACATGATAACAGGCCTACTTGCAGTTAGATATAATAATGAGCCAATCATACCCCTATAGTATTTTAAGTCTACGCTTTTACCTTCATCATCCTTGTCAAGCTTACTTGAGGGACTCATTGGTGTGCCAATTGGTTTGCAGTTCTCCATTCCAAATCTTTTGAGTAGTTCCTTGGTGTACTTGCTTTGGGTGATGGAGATTCCCTCTTTTGATTGTTTGATTTGGAGTCCGAGGAAGAAGGTGAGTTCTCCCATCATGCTCATCTCGAACTCTCCCTGCATAAGCTTAGCAAAGTCTTGACAAAGGGATTCATTAGTAGACCCAAAAATTATGTCATCAACATAAATTTGTATAATTAGCATATCATTTTGGTTTCTTTTAATAAATAGGGTTGTATCTACATTGCCTCTTGAGAAACCATTATTTAGTAGAAATTTGCTTAGCCTTTCATACCATGCTCTAGGTGCTTATTTTAGACCATATAAAGCTTTATTTAATCTAAAGACATGATTGGGAAAAGCATGATTTTCAAATTCAGGGGGTTGTTCTACATATACTTCTTCAGAAATATATTCATTTAAAAATGCACTTTTAACATCCATTTGAAATAGTTTGAATTTCATAAAGCAAGCATAAGCAAGTAGAAGTCTAATGGCTTCTAATCTAGCAACAGGTGCAAAGGTTTCATCAAAATCAATTCCTTCTTCTTGATTATATCCCTTAGCAACCAGTCTTGCTTTATTTCTAATTACATTTCCATGCTCATCTAATTTGTTTCTAAAGACCCATTTTGTGCCAATTATTGAATAATCTTTAGGTCTTGTTACTAAGGTCCAAACATTATTTCTTTCAAATTGATTAAGTTCTTCTTGCATAGCATTAATCCAGTTATGATCATTTTCAGCTTCTTCAAAAGTTTTAGGTTCAAGTTGAGATACAAATGCACAATGATTAAGTACATCTCTAAGTGAAGAACGGGTTTTTACCCCATGCATAGGGTCACCAATAATTAACTCCTTAGGGTGGTTGTGAACAAACCTCCATTCCTTGGGTAGGTCATTTGTACCTTGAGGTTGTTCTTGAGTTTCTTCACCTTTTTCATTTTATTTGTCTTCTTGATCCTTGTCTTCTGGAGTTGCTGAGTCTTTCAGAGTGATCTCCTTTATACCTTCTATTAGTGGATCTGCATCATCAACACCCTCATTCTTCCTTGAAGGAAGATCGTTAGATTCATCAAAACAACATGTATGGACTCCTCAACTACTAAAGTTCTTTTGTTGAATACTCTAAATATTTTACTAGTGGAGGAGTAACCTAGAAAGATTGCTTCATCTGATTTTGCATCAAATTTACCAAGTTTTTCTTTGCCATTATTTAATACAAAACATCGGCAACCAAAAACATGAAAATATGCAATATTTGGTTTTCTTCCTTTCCAAAGTTCATAGGGGGTTTTCTTTAAAAATTGTCTAATTAAAGCACGATTTAAAATGTAACATGCTGTGTTAATAGCTTCTGCCCAAAAATATCTTGGAAGGTTGCTTTCACAGAGCATGGTACGGGCCATTTCTTCTAAGGTTCTGTTTTTCCGTTCAACTACCCCATTCTGTTGGGGTGTCCTAGGAGCAGAGAAGTTATGGCCAATTCCATTTTCATCACAAAAATTTTCAAAGTCATGATTTTCAAATTCTGTTCCATGATCACTTCTAATATTTTGAATTGAAAACCCTTTTTCATTAGTGACTTTTCGATGAAATTTCGTGAAAATTTGAAAAGTTTCATTTTTGTGAGCTAAAAAAAAAACCCAAGTAAAACGAGAGTAATCATCTATTATTACAAATCCATATCGTTTTTCTCCTAGACTAGTGGTTCTAGTTGGTCCAAATAAATCCATATGTAAGAGCTCTAAAGGTCTAGAAGTTGAAATAGTATTTTTGGATTTAAATGATACTCTAGTTTGTTTACCTAATTGGCATGCATCACAAATTCTATTTTTTCAAAGTTCAGTTTTGGCAAACCGAGAACTAAATCCTTTTTAATTAATTTTGAGAGAGAATGCATGCTAATGTGTGCAAGTCTACGATGCCACAGCCAACTAGTCTCATTTATTTTAGCATTTAAGGAAACTAGGCATTGCATGTCTAATTTAGTTAAATCATTCAAGTCTACCATATAAACATTACCATGCCTATGTCCTATAAATTTAATGCCATCGTTAATAGGACTCGTCATAATGCAAATAGATGATTCAAAACTTACTTTATATCCTTTATCACAGAATTGACTAATGCTAAGTAAGTTATGCTTTAAACCTTTAACTAATAAAACATTCTCAATGTATTTGGAGGGAGTGATACCAATGTTACCTATCCCGATGATCTTTCCTTTGCCATTATCTCCAAAGGTGACCATCCCTCCATCCTTAGCATCAAGCGTGATGAATTATGATTCATCACCAGTCATGTGTCTCGAGCATCCGCTGTCAAGATATCATTTCCTGTTTCCTTCTTGGGATGCTAGACACACCTGCAAGCAAAGGTCACATTTCTGTCTTAGGTACCCAAGCTTTCTTGGGTCCTTTCAGGTTAGTCAGAATGGTTCCTTTTGGAACCCATATTTTCTTTGTGTTTGCATATTTGTTAATAAGACATGTGTATGATTTATGTCCTATTCTTCCACATTTAAAACAAGTAATATTTGTAGACTTGTTACTTGAATAATTTACATAAATATCCTTCAGAAATTTTTGTTTCTTCAGGGGTTTATAACCAAGTCCAGCCTTATCATATATAGCTTTCTGATTTTCAAGGATCATATTTAGTTTGTTTGAACTTAAGGTGAACTTATCTACTATAGATTTCAGCTTGTTCATTTCATCCTTTAAGTTTTGATTTTTTGAATCAAGGTGAATTTTTCAATTGAAAGATTTTCAGCTTGTTTCACTAAGGACTGATTTTCCAATTTCAGCTCTTTGTTTTTCTTCCCTAGTTTCTTTAATTCATCAATTGAATCATAGAATGCTTCATGCAATTCTTCAAAAGTAAATTCACTAGTGGATTCAGAAGTTACCTCATTTTCATGTGCCATCAGGCACAGATTGGCTTGTTCTGTTGAGGTTTCCTCGTCGGAGCTTGAGTCATCACTCGCACTCCAGGTCGCCATCATTGCCTTCTTTTTGAACTTCTTTGGACCTTTCTTCAATTGTGGACATTCGGATCTAAAATGTCCTGGCTTCTTGCACTCGTAGCATATAGGGGGTTGATCTTTCTCCTTTTCTTTGCTTTGATCCCCTTTTGTGAATTTCTTTCTCATCCCCTGTTTCCTTTTTCTTAAAAACTTCTTAAATTTCCGGGTGATGAGAGCCATCTCTTCATCCTGTTCTTCATCTTCAGAGTCATCCGTTTCATAATCAGGCGAAGTTGTGGATTTGAGGGCAATTGTTCTTTTCTTTTTGACTTCATCCTCTTGATGTTGCTTCATGCTAAGTTCATGAGTCATCAAGGATCCAAGAAGCTCTTCTAGAGGTAGAGTGTTCAAGTCCTTTGCTTCTTGGATGGCAGTCACCTTTGCTTCCCAAGTTCTTGGCAGTGACCTGAGAATCTTCCTTACAAGTTCACTGTTAGTATAAGATTTGCCAAGACTCTTTAAACCATTGATTATATCAGTAAAATGAGTAAACATAGCAGTTATGGACTCATCATGCTCTATTTTGAACAATTCATATTTATGTACAAGCATGTTTATTTTAGACTCTTTTACTTGATTTGTTCCCTCATGGGTTACTTCTAACCTATCCCATATTTCTTTAGCAGATGCACAAGTAGAAATGCGATTAAATTCACTTGCATCTAGTGCACAATAAAGGACATTCATGGCTTTGGCATTTAATTGTGCCAATTTCTTGTCAACCTCATCCCATTCTTTTTCGGGTTTGGTTGACTCCTCACCATCTATAATCTTGGTGGGTGTGTGAGGACCGTTCACTATGATACTCCACATATCATAGTCGAGTGTTTGTATGAATATCTTCATCCGAGCTTTCCAATAAGTGTAATTAGACCCATTAAAAAGTGAAGGTCGGTTTGTAGATTGCCCCTCGGCTAGAGAAGTACCGACATGGGTTGCCATAGATCTTTGGCTCTTTGATTGTTAGATCAAAGAAGGGCTAGAGCACCGGCTCTGATACCACTTGTTGCCCAGCTATGCAACCCAAGAGGGGGGTGAATTGGGTTTCTAAAAATTTTAAGCCCAACAGATTACTTATGAGGAACAAAATAAAGACTTTAAATCAATATTAATTACCTAAAGCAGTATTGCAAGGATATAATAAAGAAATAAGATAAAGCGATAAAGCACACCACAAACACAAGAATTTATAGTGGTTCGGTGCTAACCTTGCACCTACATCCACTCCCCAAGATCCTACTTGGGAATTTCAATCCACTATCCTTTGTATTCAACCCGAATACAAAACGTCGGAAACTCCGACACTAGCTATCCCAAGCTAGATCACTTGTTTCCCGGATACAAGTAAACCCAAAACACTCCGATTTCAGGTTCGGATCAACCTTTCCTTGTTTTGAAAATCCTCCAAAAACAAGAACAAAAACTCACAAAGAGTTAGAAAATTTTGAGCACAGATTAATACAATAACAGCTCCTTAAATGAGCGAATATAACAATAAAAGCTTTACTCAAATGAAGAACCCCTTTTTCGGATTTTCTCAAAGTGGATGAACGCTTGAATGCTTGAGAAGAGGTTGATTATTGATTGAAGATCTCTTGAAAGCTTTGAACGATCTCTAGATCAAGGTTGAAACACTAGGCGTGAAGGATTCTCTCCTTGAAAGCTCTTGCATTTCTCTTTCACACTCTCTCTGGTATATTGTGGATCCTCTCTCTTTTTCTTTTTGGATTTTTCGTTGATCTCAAGCTTTTTCGTGCAAATTTTGGATCCTCTCTTCTGTTCTTCTCTCTTTGATCTGCCGATTGATCTTCTTCTATTTTCTCTCCAATTTGATCTGCTATTTAAACTGCAATTTCTTTCACCATTTTAAGTATTTTGTAGCATTAGAAGCAAGAGAAAACAATTTAGTTAGATAAAGAGCCGTTAGAGCAATTTTAGGAAGCATAAATGGCAATTAAAACGGGCAAAAAAAATAGCCGTTGCTGATATTTCCCGTCGCAGGGGTCGACTCATGAGTCGACTCATGCATCAGGAGTCGACTCATGAGTCGACTTCTTTGCACAGACCAGAAGGTCTGATTTCTGGATTTTTCGGCTCAAATCAGCAGAGGTCGACTCATGAGTCGACTCATGCCTTGTGGGTCGACTCATGACTCACAGGTCGTGCCAAGTCAAAAATCCAGCGTGCCATAGAAATTTTTTGCGTGCCAATCAGCTCACAGTGCCATGAGTTGACTCATGAGTCGACTCATGCACTTCAAACCTTCATAACTTCAACTTCATAACTTCAAAAATATAAGTCCAAATATAATGAAATTTTCACCAATAGTTTACAAATCATTTGTTCTATCAAATGATACTATCAAATCAGAATTTTAGTGAAATTACGATTTTGCCCTTGAAGAGCATAAGGACTTTTTCATTTTAAAATTATTTGTATCCCTTCAATCTGCTTTGTAATCATCAAAATCAATCTAGGAGCAACAGCCTTGGATCTTGATGGGAAGAAGAAGAAAGACCTCTCCCCTCTAAATAGGGCTAGAGGGGAGTTTGACTCCACCCCGATGGTGATTTCTGACTCCAATCGGGAGTCGTTTGGGAAGAAGAAAAATTCTTTTTTTTTTTTTTTTTTTGATACTTCAAGATGCATAAGGGTGGGATATTATAGGAAAAGAGTTAGAGCCACTCCAACTCCTTTGGATGCGTCATTCCAAAATTTTCGATCTAATTTTTTGAAATTAAACGATTGTGATTATCTTATCCAACCTATGGCTAACTGCTCTCGGCAATTATGTGATTTAAAGAGTGTGAAAGTTTCCGATCAACTTTTTCGAATACGACGATCAAAATAAGAGTTGGAGAGAACATGCATTGCCAACTTCCCACACGTAATATTGAAAATAGAAGCCGACAGCAAATGCACAAATCGACAACTGATGTAGGGATCAATGTCTGAAGCTTGAATCAATGTCTGATGCATGAAGACGGTTAACGATAATGGTTAATGGCTCATGCATAGGTCAGAACTTATATCCAAGCCAACCCCTGGGTCGGTCGGAATCAAAGTTTGCTAATGTCTGTCAAAGTTTGCTAATGTCTGTGGTTTGGATACCAAAGATTCTTTCCGTAACATATATTTTATCAAAAATTTAAAATAACTAAAAATTAATTAAATCTATTTTAAGATATAACAGAAACTCTCGGGAACAGTTGTAAGGCGCCACCTTCGCGACTCCAAGGGGTTTCTTTTCCCGTTTTCACTTCCCGTTCGAAGACCACGTGTTATGCCAAAAAAAAAAAGAGAGAGAGAGAGAGAGAGACCACACGCAGAAGTTATTCTATGGCGTGCGGCTATTACCCATGCAGCCAAACTTCCGAACGTTTCTGCAACTGTTTATTATTTATTCGGATGAACACTCTTTTATTGAAAAACCAAAAAGAATGCGCGTTACATGTGCACGTTCTAGAGGTAGGAAATTGTGCAGTGATCATCATGACAAATAATAGGTTTTTTCTTTTAAAATACCCACTTCAAGTACTTGGTTTTAGAAAATTTTTTTGGTAAAAATTTTAGAATATTTCAAAACTTAGTGAACAAGGCACAACTTTTGCACAAGACAATCCGATAAAAAAAATAATGGTTTTTTTGCCAGAACAAATTTAACAACACCATCATGACTTGCAATAACCAGCACAAAAGCAATCGTAATGCAGTTCACTCAAATTGAGTGATTCACGACCAACCACTGACAATGGAAATCCATTGACTCATTATTTCATACCATATGAGGTAGAAGCATGATGATCATGTTCAATAAATTAGATTAGAACAAACAGCCGAGTATGAGTTTTTAAGTGAATTTTCTTATGCAGATTTCTGCAACTAGTCGCTGACTTTACGAGTAGCATAAGCTGCAAACCCATTGAGTCCTGCTGTGTCCGTAGCTGCTTATCTTTTCACATACCTGCCAAAGTCCAATAGTCCATAAGAAACTTCTCAATTTAGTCGAAAAGAATAACATAATGGGAAGTTTCTCTCACCACACTATACAAAAGAAAAGATAAGTCACTCCATATTACTTTCAATATATGTATCTAGCTGCAAAGTAGGTTAATGTGCATTTTAGTTCATGCAAGTCTGACAATGTTCAGCAATATCAATATGCCATCTAACTGTCCCTGATTTATGCTTTACTTTTCTTTTCTTTTCTTTTCATTTAAGTATTGTCTATCTCACATGCAACAAATTATGCATAAACAGAAGGAAAAGGAAACTTCAGAAGAGACATTTATTTAGAATTGAATTTCACATGTCAAGATGGAAAGTGTCCGCAGAAATATGATCACTTATGTAATGTCACAAGTCACCGACCACAACCATCAACCTTTTAAATATGAGAGTACTGCTGACTTCTAACCAAGTCAAACCCAACATCAAGCTCGATTCACAAATCTTACGATTTCAACTTTGTTCTTCCAAGAGGTATCTGCAAAGCATCATAATGCCCACAGCCATGATAAAGCACACGAATTGGATCTTCCTTGCCATACTCCTGACCATACTCTGCTATAATTTGAAGGCTATCAGAAATTCTACCATGCATGTAAACAGTTATTGGCATCCTGAAAAAACATTTATTTCATTAGAAACTTTGGAAAGCTGTAGAGACCCTAATGCAAAAGGCGTTAAGAGGCAATTCAGGACTTCACTGCAGAAATGTTACAAACCGAAGAACATGTGAACACATGAGCAGCTCAGGCTCTCCTCCCCACATATGAGGCTTTCTGATCTGGGTAACATATGTATCAAAATCACCTTCAAGAAACCTACAAGCATGACAAAATTATATGGCAAAATAATTACAAATGTCATGAAGAGACCAGACATTAGGTTGATACTGCAACAATACAAGTTGGTTTGGAACAGAGGCGGATGAGGTGATAATGCAAATAGAAGACTATCTTCTCTTTCAGAAAACTGTAAGTTGACACAGAACCTAATAAGTCTGACAATATTTTCATCCACCTATTTCCATACTATTCTCTTTTCTTCTAGAAATCCAAAGATCAGACCACTTTCTTAAAAAAGGCTAAAAGGTTTGACATTTTTCAAGAGAATGAGAAAAAAAGGTCAAAGCCAACCTTGACTTCATCAACCACCCTTAGCATTTTGAGTCTGTCTGCTATTCTAAGTCGTTTTGTTTCTTCTTTCCCATCCAGAACTTTAAGCTCTTCCTCATGCAAGTGCTACAAGAAATCCATGTGGTCTAGAAAGTTTTGACTAAGTTTCTTGACAAATTAAAACATAACCTGGCATTGTTACAATCTATCATGAAGAACTCTCTTTTTATCAGTTGAGATGTGCTAGGTTGTGTAAAAGATCTAGTTGTATGAGGCATCAGAATAGAACAATCAAAATAACAAAAGCTGACCACTCGGTGTCTGATCGCCTTCTCATAAATTCATCTGCCACCTACTCACACAGAAAATGCAATTATCAGAGGAAAATGCTATTGACTCAGAATTTAGAAAAAAGGATATGCAAAATTGCATTATAAACAATTGCAAGTTATATAGGTAATGCAATGCAAAACATAATTAAACTGGACAGCCTATATGGATTGGGCATAAGGGAGATAAAGCATGGATATCAAGAAAGAAACCAAATAGTTTATTTGAAATGCATAATTTACTTGGGTGTTCTCATATAAACATGGGATGGGTCAGACATCATGATCTACTGGTAGAAGGAAAAAATAAAGGCCGGTTGATTACTTTTAGTCTTAGTTCATCTGCTAGTTCTTTCTGAAGGCTTTCACTTGGAGATGGTTTTCCTTCTCTCAGATAGGCACCATGAGCCACAGATCTGAACAAGCATCTTCCATCCCCAGGTATTCCTGAAACATAAAATGATGAAATCATGCCTATTGATAAAGTAATGGTGAAACATAGGAAATCGGAAGTAATGCGCTAAGATGATGATTTGCTGGATAAATGTGTAGGGTATGGCCATAGAAGAAACAATACAATTCTAAAATTTCAAAACACTGTTCTAGAGCAAAAAGACGTCATGTCTAAACTAGCAAAGAATTAGGACCAATATAGTTGCTCAAGCATTTATTCAGTCATGAATTTTATAATTATACATACCAGCCAATAATGTAGAGTGAACTTTGTCAATCGCTCAATTTAGCATCCTAGAATCCCTATCAAATGGATAGACATATATAAACATAATACAAATCTCTGACTGGGCATCAAGCTTGCTTTTATAATCAAAAAATGGACTCAGTTAAATTGACCTATAGCTTTGTTGTTATTTGTTATAACTAGTATGCATCAAATCAACATAAGTTACTAAATTAGTAGACCTTGACATGTGCACTGCATATTATCAGATCAGATGTTAATTTTGGGATTTCTAATATTTTAAGATATGTATCCTTCTTTTTTGATACAGTCACCTTATTTAATTGGGAGATGGGAGTTCGACTTTTTTTTTTTCAAAAGAGATAAGATAGGGCTTTAAAAGAAAGGTAAAAATAAATGACCAGAATCCTAGAAGTGTAGTTGAAATACCCATCTCTTCTTTCCATGTGCTAGTCTGTTGAGAATGGGGATAGCCAGCTTTTTAAGACACGTCTTTCTTCTTTTCTGCATGCTAATTCAGCTTTCTAAGATACATGCTTTTCCTCAATTTTGCATGTGAATTTTTCAGGATCTGAGGTATCCTATTTCCCAAGATGTGGTACGGCCTAAAATTGACCTGCTTATCATAGGCCGACATGTGGCATAGCAGGAGGCCATATTCAATGGCACTCTTATTCCAGGCTGATCTAGATAAAAGAAACCTAGTCTTCTACTCAGACTCAAACTTTGAAGAGTCCAACCCTAGTGGGACAATGATTCCACATCAATAAAAGAAAGCCCAAGGTATCAGGTTTGCATCTCAGATTGTTCCACACCACTTTTCTCCTCTCTTTTCTATTGTTCCCCAAAGCCCTGTCTGACTTAAACATTGAAGGCCCCTTGGCCGGATCAGCTCCAGCAAAATTCATTGTTCTTTTGTCCTAAGTGCAGGTTGACCAATGCTTTCCAGACCTCCACCATCGTCAAACCAGATGTTAGCAGTAATAGATTGGAATGGTTTGTGGGAAACAAGAATATATTCTATCTTTTTCCTTTACTAGATCTTAGCATTTTCAACAACAGTCTCACTATCAACACGTTTGCAAGCACCTCAACAATCAACTCTTCCATGACTACCCCGGGCGTCATTTTTTCTCGGCACAGGATGTGCATCTTAGGAGACTATGATGGAATCACTGGCTCACAAGTACCCATGTTGTTTGTGATGTGAGCATCGTGTGCACAGGATGTGCGACCGTGCTTTCCACTGCCCTGGCTGAACCCATCACTGCCGCAACCACAGCGGTGTCCACCACTCCAAGCTGCCTCAACGTTCACCGATGCAAGATCATCAAGAGCACCAATCAGGGAACCCTTCTTAATCTTCATGTGTCTCACCCTACGTATCAATGCCACCCCAACCACCAGAGGCCCTCTGCCCCTTGTCGAAGCCTTGAAACTCCCTCATGACCATGCCGATGCTGTGGAGCGCAGCATCGGCAATGATCACCCCCACAAATTTCTTCTTGGTTCGCAGTTGATCATGGCCTACATCACCGTCCTTAGCCACCTCGTTGTTTTTGCTCCTTCCTGTCACCGGTGATTCTTCACCATCCAAGCTTGACTGGGCCAAAGCCACATGCCCACCAAGATCTGCCTTTCCCATCTCCATTTGCCACTTTCCACCATCTCTGATGTGAAGAACGACAGCCTCTAGACCTCCTCTTGTTGCGGCCCCGCAAGCGGCCATCACCTCCATCGCTGTCTTTGCACTCTCCATCAGCTGCCGCCAAGCCGAGGTCCCACCATTGTGCTAGGGCTTCAGGCTCGAAGCCCTGCATAGGGGAAAGCTTCAACATGTTCAGATTTGATCAAATCCAACATACTTTAGCAATGACCCAAATCGCAGACCTAGTAACAAGGCCCTAGGGACCTGAGTTCATATACAAATCCGAACTGGAATCGGCTCTGGTTGGGTTAATAGCTGAGTCAACAAGCCACATCATCGGGCTAGTTAGCACCATGCCAATAACCATCATACCATGTCATCCTGCCAAGTCATCAAACATGTCAGCTACCATGCCAGCTTCAACACGGCATTATGCTATGTTATCGGCCACATTAGCTATCAAATTATCAAGGTTGCCTTGTTGGCGTGGCCCAAATACATTGACCAGACCAGCCAAACCAGTTTGCTTTCTTTGATCGCTTGGTTCGCCCATTTTTGAACTAGTTTTGGACTGGTTCAGACTAGTTTCCATGTTTGCAAGTGTGCTCTTTTCATTTTCGGCATTGTTTGCCCTAATGCTGCCTTTATAATTCATATTTTGCATCTATTTCCTTGATTCATCATCGCATATTTGCAATTATGGATAAATTTGATGCCCCTCTTCCAATTTTTATCATTTTAGATATATCCAACTAAGCCACATTGACCAGACCAGCCAAACCAGTTTGCTTTCTTTGATCGCTTGGTTCACCCATTTTTGAACTAGTTTTGGACCGGTTTAGACTAGTTTCCTATATTTTCAAGTGTGCTCTTTTCATTTTCTGCATTGTTTGCCCTAATTCTGCCTCTATAATTCATATTTTGCATCTATTTGCTCGGTTCATCATCGCATACTTGCAATTATGGATAAATTTGATGCCACTCTTCCAATTTTTACCATTTTAGATGAATGCAACACATCAACTAGCTCCACTATATCTGCCAAGCTTATTGACTTGGGTTTGAAACCCAAGCGAGAACAACAAGATGATGATAGCCGGACCAAGTTTCAAAGTATCTCACAGGTTTCAAATAGGCATACACACGTATGCCATGTGTGAATTGAATACTCATTAAACTAACCACTTTTGAATCATTTTAAATGCATGAGACATAGATTTCACCGCTCAACTCTTCTCCAAATGATGTGCAAATATCCCTAGGGATTCAAGTCTTCAAGATCATACCATAAAAGCCACCCTCTAGAGTGTAGGAACTACAGGACACCTAACCTAACATGGGAACCATGCATGGACCACCGCCCTCGAATCATAAGTGGTGGCTTAACACAAGTTGAGGTTAAATCCCAACTACAGCTAAGTCAAACAACAATGCTATGCCCAACCTCACCCGTTACAAGCAAAATCAACCGACGTTGGAAAATCTGGCTTCAGCTAAACTCGAATTATAGGTGGTCCTATCTGACATAGCTAGCTCGATAGAAAACTAGTAGAGGGAAGACAATCCTAGCTATGGTTAGATCGGGTGAAAGTGGGAACCCAACCTAATCAATCATGAGTTAAAGCTTGTTAAAGGAGGAAGTCCTAGCTACAGCTAGGTTGGATGAAAATGGCAGCTGGGTCTGATCGATCACAAGCTAAAGCCAGCCAAAGATTAAAAATCCTAACTATAGCTAGGTCGGACGGAAATATCAGCCTAGCCTAATCAGTCGCAAGCTAAAGCCAGAATAAAAAGAAAAATCCTTATTATGGCTAGGTTAGACGAAAGTAGCAACCCAATCTAATCAATCGTGAGCTAAAGCCAACCAAACGAGGAAGTCCTAGTTCAACCTTGACATGGACATCAATCAACAACTTGTCAGAACTTAGCATGAGGGCAAGATCCGAACTTAACACAAGGGCAAAGGCAATGGGAGATTGACTTCATGTAACTACAACTTTCTGACGCCAACCTCAAAAAGACTACAACCTAAGCAACAAACCAAAAGCATTTGGACAAATTCTTTACTCCATTATAAGCATTAATGAAAATTTAATTTAACTCTCATTAATTGACTTTTTATATGTAGAAAAGGTCGGGATCCATCCAAACACAAAGGCAACTCCGACCATGAAGGAAAGTGTTGACCCCTGGATTGATTTTGATGATAATAAAAGCATTTGAGTATAAATTGTTAAGCTACTAACATTGTTTATGAGGATGTGGAGTTTCAAATTCCAAATGCTCATAATTTTCAAGTGTTCCCCATCATCTAAATGAAGAACCACCACCCAGATTCTAGTGAAGAAAATCTACATTAAACACACCCTTCAAGGAGTTTTAATGATGATTAAATCAAGTGAAGAAGGCAAGTCTAGTGTAGAAATCAAATTGGAGAAGAAAGACTAATAAACAACCCTTGACATGCTTGGCATGCCAACTGAATCGATCCCGTGAAAATCTGAGCCGATCCAGTCTCAGTGAAAACAAAAGACAGAAAACAATATTTCTGAAGCCAGGAGACTTAGTCGACCTAGTATTCAAGTGAGCCAACCCAGTGAAGAACTTAGTTGACTCAGTCAGAAAATTAGCTGACCAAGTCTCGGAAGACAGCAAAAGATAGAAAGCCATTTTTCAGAATCCAAGGGATTTAGTCGATTAAGATCTCAAGTGAACCGACCCAATGAGCAACTTAGCCAACTCAATCAGAATTGGGTGTTTCTTCTTTATTATTCTCATTCCACTACACATTTTATATTTGAACTCATTAAGCACTTAAGTATTATGATCTGCATAATTATCATTTAAATTTTAAAATATCCAATTCACCCCCCTCTTGGGTAGCCATCCTTGAGCAATAGAAAGACCTGGATACTTTCAAGTGCGAAGACAATTCCGACCGTGAAGGAAATGCCTAGTCCATTTAGACATGAAAGCGGTTCTGGCCACTAAAAAAAGACCTAGATCCATCTACCCCAAAAATGCAACTCCGACATGTAGAAAAGACTTGAATCTGTCCCGACGCAAGGTGGCTCCAGCCATATAGAAAAGCTAGGATCTATCTAGGCACAAAAGCGGCTCAGATCGTACAAAAAAGATCTGGATATGTCCAAGCATTCAAGCAGCTCCAATCATACCAAAAAAAATCTCAATTGACGGCAACTCTTGCAACATACATAAAAGAGGGAAAAAGCAAAACTCCCGAAGGGCCCAGGTTCGAAAACTGGCCTTAAGCCAAACTCTTGTGACTCGGCCACATAAGGATGGGAATGAAGGGTAAAAAGTCAAAGAGCAGACCTTAATGGCTCTTAGGTCGAAAAGCCTAAGAAACCAACCTTAATAGCTCCCAGCATAAGAAGCCGACCCCAATAGCTATTGGAACAAAAAGAGTTCTATGGCCTTAACCAATCAAGATTTGCATGCCTGATCACATTCCCAACTTGTAACTTTAAAAGATGGGTGAAACAAGATAAGCCCAAAGCTGCCTATAGTTGGCTCATCTAACTACTTCACCCAAGCCAGGAAAAATAGCTCAGATTCAGTAGTGGGGAGCATATGACATGGTCTAAAATTACACCTGCCTATCATAGGCCGACACATGGCATAGTAGGATGCCAACTTCAGTAGGACTCTTATTCCCATACTGATTAAATAAGAGAAGCGATATGGCCAACTTCATTAAGAGTCTTCCACTCGGACTTTGAAGAGTCCAACCTTAGTGGAACAAAGACTCCACATCAATAAATTAGGGCCCAATGTACCAAGTTTGCATCTCAAATTATTCCACATCCTCTTGTTTTTTTTCTTTTTAGCTATTCCCAAAGCCCTATATGACTTAAGCACTAGAGGACCCCGGTCGGATCAGCTCTGGTGAACTCTGTTGTTCTTCGTTTTACCTATATGCAGACGGAATATTGCTCCCCAACCTCCACCATCATCAGATCATATTTTGGCAGCCATAATATGCATTCCCCTCCCCCTCCCCCACCCCTTCTTCTTTTTCCATACTTCTCATGCAGCTTATTTCTCATGTGAAAACTCATATGTGTGAGACAATTAAACATCCAAACATATGGTCACTCAAGAGTCTACAATACATATAGTAAGAGATTTGATACATAAGTTTCCAAAAGACAACCTAGTAATAGACCTAGCCTATCACATGAGTGATAGCCCATATGCCTCATAAAATACCAAAAGGGAATCCACAAGAAAAGTTAGGAAACTTTTTCGTGGAAAACAATCAAGGCCCTAAAAAGAAGAATGAGAGGATAGTTTTGCCTTAGAGAAGACCTTAATTGGGCACAAATGTTAGGTTTAAGAAAAATTATTCATGATGATGTTGGATCCACATAAATGCTCAATCCTCTTCAATCTAATTATAGCAAAGCTCTTTTCCTAAAAAGAAAATGGTATTGCGAAAAATTGACAAGCAAAATCTGCATAAATCCCCTTTGAGATAACCAAACAGAGTATCTATCCACAATCTGTCAAAGATAGCAAAATAGGGCCTTTTTGGCACACTTTTATTTTTTATTTTTTAAAAAAATCACAAAAATTGAGGAGAAAAAACAATTTTCATGCTATTGTTTTTATTTTCAAGTCATTTTTCATTATTTTCAGAAAAATAAAAGTAGAAAATTCTTACTTTCATTATTTTCAAAACAAGAAACTCATATTTTTTACCACAATCACTAATACCACCACCATCGCCACCATTCCACCACCACCATAGTTGTTGCCACTACCACCACCATTATCGCTGCAATCATTGCCACCATAATCGCTATCATTGTTATCTCTACCACCATCATTGCCACCACTGCCACTACCATAACTGTTGCCAACACCACCCTAACCACCTCCACCAAACTGTTGCTGCTACCACAGCCTCTACCACACCAATGCCATCATCATTACCACCACCACATTGTCGATGCCCCACTAATGCAGCATAGAATGTAGCCAATAAATATTACGACCAATTGGACCATACCAAGCTTCGAAGGAGCTATTACATTCATTGATGAAGACTTTGACAAGCAAATATTTGATTTTGTTTCAATTCTATAAGCAAGCATGCAACTGAACGAGATTTTGAGATTTTTGTTTGATTTTCTATAAATTTTCCATTGGAGATAGCATCAAATTTCTGCCTTGTTTATATATTTGCTTTAGAATAATTCCGGCATGTTTCCTTTATGTTCGGTCCTAATTCGAGAATTAAAGCTAGTACAAAATCATACATGAAATAGGACTCAATAATAAAGAAACATGTTCCAATTAATCTATTGCATATACACAAACCTAGCTAAAATTAGATAATGCTTTCAATGGAAAATTTATAGGAAAATCTAATGAAAACCTCTAAATCCTGCTTGCTCGCACACGCACTTATAAGATGAAAATTAAATTAAATATTTGCTTCTCGAAGTCTTTGCCCGCAAATCTACTAGTTCCTACAAAGCTTGCCACGATCTAGCTAGTCACTGTACTTGCTAGCTACACCCTATACTGCCTTATCCACCATTATTGCCATGACCACCATATTGCTAGTACCCTCATTACCATGGCCACCACTACTACAAGCTTCATTGTCTCCACCACTACCATCATTGCCTCATCGACCATCATCATATTCATGTTTTTTAAAATAATGGACTATACCAAACATACATTTCTAAAATTTAGTAATAAAATAGAAATAAAATTTCTATTTTTCTATTTTCAAAATAAGAAAAGTGAAAGTGATGCCAAACAAAACCTTAGCTAGGGCATATTATTGGAGGCACCTTCTCATGTTGCAGCTAGCATCAATATGCCCTTCCTAGTAGGGTATATTTGTTGAAAGTAAAAATCATAAGCATGTTCATTGAAGCTGTTGGATGCATATCAAGTCAAATGTTTGAAACAATTCTTAGCGGACACCAAGTAGAGAAATATGGACTTGTTATGAAAAGAGGATCAGAAAGATGGTTAAAAAAATGATGGATCCCATACCTAGTTTTTTTGAAAGTGAAGGTAAAACAAATAGCGCCAAGAGGTGGTATTCTTTTCCATGCCAAATTACTAAGTGGAGGTAATCTAAGATTGTCATTGCTTAACAGAAATGCCTCCGCTTTCTTTATTGAAGCAAACAGATGCCCCCTTTTAATATTGTCAATCCCATAATAGTCCCAACTCAAAATATAACACCAACTGGCCATGAATAAGAAATTCAAAATACTAGAATTTATATATAATAAGAAATATATTTTCTAACATATGTATATTTTAGGTCAGCTTACTTCCGATAAAAGATCCACAATATTTTTAAGAAGACTCCAACCCAAAAGTAAAGTCTGAATTGACCACTAAGTCATTAAATCAAGCAAATTAAATAGAATGCAACTTTAAGTCTTTTAGCTAAACATTCTAACCTCCAAGCCCCCAAACTAAGCAAAGCAAATCAAATTGAACTTCCAATCACTAAACTAGTTGAACCAAAATAAACTGACCATTTGATCATCGAAAAAAACCATGCAAGTCAAGTCAAGATAGACTCTTAAGACTTTAAACCAGCCACAGCGACCTTCAGTCCTTAAACTGCAAAGAAAATTTCCAGTCACTAGGAAAATCAATTTAAATTGACCTCCAAGTTGTTCAACTAAGCAAATCAAGTAAGATTTACCTCTTAGTTTTCAAACAAGGTAAACTGACCTTTAAGTCATAAATGGGTGAATTAACCTCCAATTCATGAAACTAGGCAATCCAATCAAATTGGCCTCTAAGTTGCTGAAATAGATATACTGACCTCCAAGTAATGAAACTGCAAAATCAAAACACTTTAACCTCCTAGCGATTAAATTGACATGTAAATTCCTAAACAAGGTTTCGCTTCCCTCTTTATCAATGACAATAAATTAATTAATAGCATATTTATAAATCTATACATGTATGCTGGAATATGCTCCTACTTAAGCCATGTAAAAGATAATGTACAAGCAAATTAATTAAATCAAAATTTTATATTATGTTGTGCACTTCCTTCTAGTCCTTGTGAATAAGTTCTTTTAATAGAAGGTGCTCCAATTCCAAGATGTATTCAATGGTGAATCCTTGAATACATTGAAGGACATGGAACTACAATCAAAAGATCCTCTTCCATGGGAAGAACTTGATGGGCTTAATAAACATTACCTTGTGAATCCTTTATTGACCTTGAGAGATGTCAAATCATTCTCAAAGAGATAGATATATGATCCCCTAGCTCCAATCACTTACCCATCTGTACATCTTCTTGAAGAATTACATCGACATGCCTAGTGCATTAGGGGTAACAGCCAAAAATGTTGTAAGTACATAATTCTTCACCAAAAGGCTAGAATTTACCCTATCATCAATTGCTTTTCTTCCTAGTCCCAAAATAAAAAGAAACCAAAATATATAACTCAACTTTTTTAAATACTAGTTATGTTGCATGTGGCTACCAAAGATTTTGAATATTAGGCCATTTAACTATATTTAAAATATTACGGTTTAAAATCAGTTATCATTAATTTTTAAAAAAACCTATTATACACAAACAGTTGTGAATCATCAAAGTGATAGAGCTGAACTGAAAAGCCTTTATGATTAAAATTTGGGTGGGGTAGGGAGGAGTGGCAAAGAGAGAGTCCCATGTAGGAGGATTAAAAAAGAATTCTAACACTACCATGTCTAGGATGAGGAAGATTTTGTTTAGTTTAAGAGCGGGGACATTGTTTAATGGAGAAAACTAATGAACACTTTCTATGCATTGCAAGTTGAAATAATATTGCTTTGATAAAAAAGAAGTTCAGAAACATTGCCACTTTTAATACAATGTGACGATTGTGAACCAACAAGTCAGTAACAAAGTTTACTCACTTGCCCAATATAGTTCTGATCAAGAAACTTCTAGAAAAAAAATTTGTTCACAACCCTAAAATCAATTCTGAATAAAAGAAACAGGTTATCTTGGCTTCAAAAGGTTAACTTGGTTATTCATTGGAGTGGCATCTAAATGACCCAAATGCATGGATAAAGTCATCATTGAAATGAAAATGTCCAATAAAGCTACAAACCTCTATTTGATCACCTCCAAAATAATCATGAAAAAAAGAAAGTTGCAGATCCCTTGTCCTCATTCCTTTCTACCAATAAACAAATCCAATGAATAAGTTTGGAAGCAATTCATCCACATTAGGGATCAAGTATTTACAGTGCAGTTTTCTCACCCACTCAATCCACCTTCCCTCAAAATCCATATCATATGCCATCTTATATGAATATTCGTATATGTAGATATTTCAATTCCCGAAGCCCTCATGATGATCTTAAAATTATCAGCAAAAAGAATAATATGCCTAAGACCTTTGTAAATCATATCTTTCTTTTTTTGCACCCTCTCTCCATAAACATATATTGCTCAACTTGTAAAAATCACAAGATTGTGGGCCTGACCTTAGTTTGCACCTAATATTGCCCATAGGTTCACCCTGGACCAACTTCATAATCTCAAAGTGCATTTATATTTATAACAAGTCACGTAGGATGATCTCATGACTCGTCATGTTCCTGAATTTTGTTGGGTATAAAATACCCCCTAGCCGAAGTTCGTGATGGGAGCGACCCTCCGGGGATCCAACTGACTTTCGACCTCCGACAACATCTCTTCGAACCTCCCAGACAGCCGAGCCTCCGCCACACTCCCAAGTTTTGTCGACGAGTAGGACCCCGCCAGCACCAACCGGATTCTTCACGACGTCCGGACTCTTACGGGAGCCTGATCTCGCCAGCTATAGGGAGACTTCGTCCGGACTCCTACGGGAGCCGAACTTCGTTCCCGACCTCAACTGCTGAAAGGCTTCACCCGGACCCCTACGGGAGCCGAGCTCCGCCCACGACTTCACTTACAGGTAAATTCTGTTCGGACTCCTACGGGAGCCGGACTCCGCCCCCGACTTCGCTTGCAGGTAAACTTCGTCCGGGCTCCTACGAGAGCCGGACCTCGCCTCTGACTTTAATTGCAGGTAGACTTTGACCGGACTCTCGCCAGCTACAGGGAGACTTCGTCCGGACTCCTACGAAAGCCGGACCTCGTCTCTGACTTTAATTGCAGGTAGACTTTGACCGGACTCCTACGGGAGCCTGATCTCGCCAGCTACAGGGAGACTTCGTCCGGACTCCTACGGGAGCCGAACTTCGTTCCCAACCTTAACTGCTGAAAGGCTTCACCCGGACCCCTACGGGAGCCGAGCTCCGCCCACGACTTCACTTACAGGTAAATTCCGTCCGGACTCCTACGGGAGCCGGACTCCGCCTCCGACTTCACTTACAGGTAAATTCCGTCCGGACTCCCACGGGAGCCGGACTCCGCCCCCGACTTCACTTGCAGGTAAACTTCGTCCGGGCTCCTACGAGAGCCGGACCTCGCCTCTGACTTTAATTGTAGGTAGACTTTGACCAGACTCCTACGGGAGCCTGATCTCGCCAGCTACAGAGAGACTTCGTCCGGCCTCCTACGGGAGTCGAACTTCGTTCCCAACCTCAACTGCTGAAAGGCTTCACCCGGACCCCTACGGGAGCCGAGCTCCGCCCACGACTTCACTTACAGGTAAATTCCGTCCGGACTCCTACGGGAGTCGGACTCCGCCCCCGACTTCACTTACAGGTAAATTCCGTCCGGACTCCTACGGGAGCTGGACTCCGCCCCCGACTTCGCTTGCAGGTAAACTTCGTCCGGGCTCCGAGAGCCGGACCTCGTCGCTGACTTTAATTGCAGGTAGACTTTGACCGGACTCCTACGGGAGCCTGATCTCGCCAGCTACAGGCAGACTTCGCCCGGACTCCCACGGGAGCCGGACTCCGCCTTCTACCCCGACCGCGGGAAGACTTCGTCCGGACTCCCACGAGAGCCGGACTCCGCCTTCCACCCCGACTGCGGAAAGACTTCGTCCGGACTCCCACGAGAGCCGGATTCTGCCTTCTACCCCGACTGCGGGAAGACCTCGTCCGGACTCCCACGAGAGCCGAACTCCGCCTTCCACCCCGACTGCAGGAAGATCTCGTCCGGACTCCCACGAGAGCCGGACTCCGCCTTCTACTCCGACTGCGGGAAGACTTCGTCCGGACTCCCACGAGAGCCGGACTCCGCCTTCCACCCCGACTGCAGGAAGACCTCGTCCGGACTACCACGAGAGCCGGACTCCGCCTTCTACCCCGACTGCGGGAAGGCTTCATCCAGACTCCCACGAGAGCCGGACTCCGCCTTCTACCCCGACTGTGGGAAGACCTCGTCCGAGCTCCTACAGGTGCCGGACCTCGCTTCCGACTCCAACCGAACTTCGATCGACAAGTCTGGACCCCCTGGCAGGCCACAGTAACGGACAACACTGCTCCACTCCCTGCGGCGGACCCTACGCAGCTCCATTACTCCCTGGCAGGCCGTACTAACGGCCACGATCCTGCTCCACTCCCTACGGCGGATCCTGTGCGATTCCACCACTCCCTGAAGAGTCACGACAACGGACGCCGCTCCACTCACGCAGGTCACTACGGCGATAGCCACGATTCCACTCCACTACCCTTCGTAATAAATTCCTCCTGACTATGGCGGCCCACTACCAGACGGTTACGGACATCGCTATCAGTCTGTTGCTCCCTCCACCTATAAAAGGGGGACCCCAGATACGTTATTCTATAAGCTCTCATTTTTTACCTAGAAACTCTGCTAAAATTTCCGTTCGAGCACTCCATTCCCGTTGAGGTAGAGAACTGACTTGAGCGTCGGAGGGTCTTGCCGGAGCAACCCCACCTCCGGTTTAGACTTCTTTTGCAGGTCCCGACGGCGACCGCGACTCCAACTTCTCCGGCACAAGCGGATTTTTGCACCAACAGGATTGGCGCTAGAGGAAGGGGCCTGAACCTTCGCAGTACCCTTGTTCTTAAAGGAGCGCTCAACGGAACCGCCTCTGGTTATCTTCTCCGACATCCGCTCCTCCTTCCCCCCACTGGATCCTCGCCCGATGTCTCCTCGCGAAGCATCCACACGGCGACCCACGGCCTCCGCAGCCATGTCTCGGGCCCCGGTCTCGCCTCTGGTCTCCCAGGCCCCACATCCTCCGGCAATGGTCGCCGGCATGGAGTGGTCGGACGATCAGCCTCCGACGGATTTCGCCAACACCATCTCGGGAGGATCCCGACAGGAAGCAACCGACGCACTGGCCGTACCCCCCAAGCGACAAAAGATTGAGGAGCCCATAACCTTTACTGAAGAAGACGCTCAAGGAGTTCAATTCCCTCACAACGACGCGGTTGTAGTTTCCTTGAATATAGCAAATTACAACGTCCGCCGCGTCCTTGTCGATAATGAAAGTTCGGTCGGCATTTTGTTCTACGACGTTTTTTCAAGAATGTCCATCCTTGACGGCCATTTGAGGCCGATTAGCTCACCTCTGGTAGGATTTACCGGTGACGCTGTTCCGGCGGAGGGAATAATAACTTTGGCTGTGGCCGCAGGTCGATATCCAAGGCAATTCAGGGCTCTGGTGAATTTCCTGATGGTGAAGGCGCCGTCAGCCTACAACGCAATCTTCGGCCGACCTGGCCTCAACGCTCTCCGAGCCGTCGTATCAACCTACCATTTGAAGTTGAAATTCCCCACCAACCAGGGGATCGGAGAGGTCCGAGGAGACCAAGCCCTGGCCAGACACTGCTACAACATAGCCTTGCAAAGAAGCGACCAATCTGACCCCTATCCAGTCGATGGACTGGACGCCCGCGACGACCTCACTGAAGAGAGGGGCGTTCCAATTGAAGATCTGGTACCGATCCTTTGAACGACGGGAACGCGGAGCATGTGGCGATGATCGGCTCCAACCTGGGGGAGGAGGTGCGGACGCGTCTCGTCGATTTTCTATGAAAGAATGCGGACGTTTTCGCTTGGGTTCCAGCAGACATGCCGGGGATTGACACAAAAGTCATGGAGCACCGCCTGGCCGTCGATCCAAAGCATCGACCGACGAAAGAAAAGATCCGAGGTCATGCGCCAGAGAGGCAGAAGGCGATAGCCAAGGAAGTGGACAAGCTCCTTAAAGCCGGATTCATTAAGGAAGTCAATTATCCTGATTGGATTTCCAACGTTGTCCTAGTCAAAAAAGCAAACGGCAAGTGGAGGATGTGCATAGACTTCAAGAAGCTGAATAAGGCCTGCCCGAAGGACAGCTACCCCCTTCCCAGAATCGATCAACTGGTGGACACGACCTCGGGCCATGAGCTCCTCACCTTTATGGATGCATTCTCCGGCTATAATCAAATCAGGATGGCGCCGGAAGACGAAGAAAAGACCACTTTTATTACTAACCGTGGCCTTTACTGTTACAGGGTCATGCCTTTCGACCTCAAAAATACAGGCGCAACCTACCAACGGTTGGTGAACAAAATCTTCATGGAGCAGATCGACCGCAACATGGAGGTCTACGTGGACGATATGCTCGTAAAAAGCAAATCTTCCATGGATCACGTCGCCGACCTCGAGGAGACCTTCGACGCTCTCCGAAAATATATAATGAAGCTGAACCCGACTAAATGCGCTTTTGGAGTAACTTCGGGAAAGTTCCTGGGCTTCATGGTGTCGGGGCACGGGATTGAGGCCAATCCAGAAAAAATTCGCGCCATCCAGGAGATGGCCGCCCCAAAGTTGATAAAAGAGGTTCAGCGTCTCACAGGGAGAGTGGCGGCCCTGAATCGCTTCGTCGCAAGGTCGGCCGAACGGTGCTTACCCTTCTTTCAAATCCTCAAGCAGCCGAAGAACTTCTGTTGGACCTCTGAGTGCCAACAGGCGTTCGAAGAACTGAGGAGCTACCTCGGCTCACCCCCGCTGCTGGCAAAGCCGGAGCCTGGGGAGGAACTGTTTTTATACCTGGCGGTCTCTCCCATGGTCCTCGCGGCTGTCCTTGTCAAAGAAGAAGCGAAAGTCCAACGGCCAATCTACTACGTCCGTCGCGCGTTGAGAGACGCCGAGACCAGGTATACCAAATTAGAAAAACTGACTTACGCCTTGTTGATTGCAGTCCGAAGGCTCCGACCCTACTTTCAAGGGCACACCGTGACGCTGCTCACCAATCAACCGATCAAGGCAATTTTGCACCGGGCGGACGCCTTCAGGAGGATGGCAAAATGGACGATCGAACTCACAGAATTCGACATCAACTATCGACCCAGGCCAGCAGTGAAGGCCCAAATATTGGCAGATTTCATAGTGGAGTGTACTATCCCAGAGGAGGCCGAACCTGAACAGAGCGAAATTGATGGCCTGGAGCCCCGACCGAACTCCCCCAAAGAAGAAGCAGATCCCTCTGATCACTTCTGGGCCCTCTATGTGGACGGGTCTTCCAACATGTCAGGCGCGGGTGCAGGCCTGATCTTGATCAGTCCGGAGGGAATCGCCGCGAAGTATGCTCTGCGTTTTGAGTTCCCCGCAACGAACAACGGAGCGGAATATGAAGCTCTGATCGCAGGACTGAGGATCGCCAAAGAGCTGGGAATAGATCGGCTCCGGGTCCACAGCGACTCTCAACTAGTAGTGGGATAAGTCAACGAAAATTACGAAGCGCGGGAGGACAGCATGACTAAATACCTTGAAAGGGTAAAGGAGCTCGTCCCCGCCTTCAGCAGCTTCAACATCAGACAGATTCCGAGGTCGGAAAATACCAGGGCTGACCTTCTCTCCAAGCTGGCAACGTTGGCTCCGGCCGAATTGCCCAAGGACGTTCTTTTTGAAGTTCTAAAGTGCCCGAGCATAGAAGAATCGCGGCCCGTGATGGAAATTGACCACGAGCCCAGCTGGGTCGACCTACTGACAACCTACCTCAGAGATGGGGTTCTCCCTCAGGACGCGAAAGAGGCTCGGAAGCTCAGAAATCAAGCCTCCCGATACATCCTTTATGAGGGCAAGTTGTACAAGAGATCATACTCTTTGCCCCTTTTGAAATGTCTCCGGCCTTCAGAAGCTGACTACGCCTTGTGGGAGGTACATGAAGAAATCTGCGGAAACCATTTGGGGGCTAGATCTTTATCCCACAAGTTGCTCCGTCAAGGATATTACTGGCCAACAATGCATCATGATTCGATTGAATATGTCAGAAAGTGTGATCGATGCCAGAGATATGCCAACATCCAGAGACAGCCCGCCACCGAGCTCACACCCTTGAGTGCCCCATGGCCTTTTGCGCAGTGGGGGATGGACATCCTTGGCCCCTTTCCCATGGCGTCTGGGCAGAGGAAGTTCCTCCTTGTAGCGATCGACTACTTCACCAAATGGGTTGAAACCGAACCACTAGCAAAAATCACAGAGGCAAAAGTGCAAGATTTCGTCTGAAAGTCGATCGTGTGCAGGTTCGGTCTGCCTAGGACCCTAATCACTGATAATGGGCGGCAATTCGCGGGAGCGAAATTCGCCGAATTTTGTGAAGATCTAAACATCTCCCACAACTTCACATCAGTAGCCCATCCTCAAGTGAACGGCGAAGCTGAGGTGACTAACAGAATCCTTTGCAGGAAATTAAGACAAGGCTCGAAAAGGCGAAGGGAACTTGGGCGGACGAACTTTATCATGTGTTATGGGCGTATCGAACTATCCAAAGGCTGCCCACAGGGGAGACCCCCTTTGCTTTAGCCTTCGGTACGGAGGCCGTCATCCCAATTGAGCTTAAACTCCCGTCGGCACGAGTCGTGGCATTCGACGAACATCAAAATTCGCAAGGTCTTAAAGCCAATCTCGACCTGTTGGAAGAAAGACGGGAGATAGCTCAGGTTCGAATGGCAGCCTACAGACAGAAAGTCGCTCGCTATTACAACTCCCGAGTCAAGAACAAAGTCTTTAGAGCAGGAGATCTAGTGCTTCGACGAGCCGCTGTCTCGCAACCTCAGGATTGAAGGAAACTCGCCCCAAACTGGAAAGGCCCGTATGAGGTCAAAGAAGTAGTCCGATCTGGAACTTATTATCTTAAGGAGCTCGGAGGAGCCGACCTCCCGCGACCATGGAGCTCGAAAAACTTACGGATGTACTACCAATAACTTTATTTTAATTAAAAGTTGTATATTACATGTCTTTGGCACTATCCTACATCTACAGGACAATCCAAACAAATTGTATCAGAAGCAAGAGGGGAACCTCGTCTCGACAAGGTCGAAGGCCCGGTTCCCTTTAGACCGGATGGGGGGAGAGGCCCTGCAACGCCCATATGCGCCCCCACAGCCCTGTTAGGGACAGGAGGAGAACCTCGCGCTAACTTTAGCAAAGTCGAAGGCCCGATTCCCTTTAGACCGGATGGGGGGAGAGGCCCTGCAACGCCCATATGCGTCCCCACAGCTCTGTTAGGGACAGGAGGAGAACCTCGCCCTAACTTGAGCAAAGTCGAAGGTCCGGTTTCCTTTAGACCGGATGCGGGGAGAGGCCCTGCAATGCCCATATGCGCCCCCACAACCCTGTTAGGGACAGGAGGAGAACCTCGCCCTAACTTGAGCAAAGTCGAAGGCCCGGTTCTCTTTAGACCGGATGGGGGGAGAGGCCCTGCAACGCCCATATGCGCCCCCACAGCCCTGTTAGGGACAGAAGGAGAACCTCGCCCTAACTTGAGCAAAGTCGAAGGCCCGATTCTCTTTAGACCGGATGGGAGGAGAGGCCCTGCAACGCCCATATGTGCCCCACAGCCTTGTTAGGGACAGGAGGAGAACCTCGTCCTAACTTGAGCAAAGTCGAAGGTCCGGTTCTCTTTAGACCGGATGGGGGGAGGGGCCCAGCGACGCCCATGTGTGCCCCTACAGCCGTGTTAAGGACAAGAGGCGAACCTCGCCCTAACCAGAGCTGAAACTTGTTACGACAAAAATAGGGAAAGAACCTCGCCCCGACATCAATTAAGGTCTGGTCATTCAAGACTAGATGAGAAAAAGGGGGACCTTCCCCAGCAGCCCCTTCGTGATAAAACTCCGTCCGGACTCCTACGGGAGCCGGACTTCGCCCTCGACTCTGATCATAAGAAGACTCCGTCCGGACTCCTACGGAAACCGGACTCCATCTCCGACCTCAACTGCAGGCAAGCTCCGTCCGGGCTCTTACGGGAGCCGAACTCCTCCAACTTCGCTGTAGGCAAACTCCGTCCGGACTCCTACGGGAGCCGAGCTTCGTCCTCGACTTCGAACGCTGGTAAGCTCCGCCCGGACTCCTACGGGAGCCAAATTTCGCCAGACTTCTATTGCAGGTAGATCCCGTTCGGACTCCCACGGGAGCCAGACCTCGCCCCGACTTCACCTACGGGAGCCGAACTCCCGCAGCCCCACCAAGAGCAGAGGAAAAAATCCCACTCGAAAAAGAAAAAGGAGAGAGAAGTTAAAGGGAAAAGCGATGAACTACGCCAGCGACGAATGGAAAACAAACAGCGTCTAAGATGCAGAGAACCCCGGCCTTCACGGAAGCTTTCAACGCAAGCCCAAGATGAGATGACTTCCTCAAGGTGACGAAAGCTCAGACCTCCGTGCTCGAGCCCTGATGGGGACACCAAACCCGAGCGGCCCCAGACGAATCTGCGGCCACGGGCGAAAAAGATGGGTCGATACGTTGACAATCGGATACCTCCGAATGACACAAAGGTCGAAAAGAAGCTCGACAAACGACAATTCAACACATGAGTAAAAGAGGCGAGCCGGTGTCACAACCACCGGTAACCTACGGACGACGTCAAAAAAAAAAA